>NC_057798.1:207486256-207487346 GCF_018294505.1 Triticum aestivum
GAGAGTAATGGGGGAGAAGTATTGAGAAGAAGAAGAAGAGTGAGAGTGGGAGCATGTGGTGGAGGTAGGGGGAAGGGAAGAGAGGAGGGGGAGGTAGGGGGAAGGGAAAAGAGGAGGGGGAGGGGAGGGACGGGTGGGGAAAGGTGTTGGGTTGGTGCGGGTTAGCAGTAGCGCGGGAGCGAAAACGCGCTACTGCTAACTGGGACAAAAAATTGTGGCAATTTGAAACTTACCAGCAGTGATCTCGAAAAAAGCGCGCTACTACATACTTAGCAGTAGCACTGTTCTTGCGACCGCGCTACTGCTACTTAGAGTTAGGTGAACACCGCTGGTCGATATTTGTAGCAGCGCGTTTCTGGCCGAGCGCGCTACTGCTAAATCCTTATCAGCAGCGAGTTTACGTAACACGCGCTACAACTAGTTAGCAGCAGCGCCCCATTTTGAACCGCGCTGCTGCTAAGATTCTGTGTATAGGCTTTTCCCTAGTAGTATTTGATGAAGAAGAGGGCCCGACAGTATCATCGTTTGCCTTTCTTTTCAAAGACTCGCCCTGTACAAGTGTCATCTTCTTAGAGGACGCCTTTGTCGCAATATGATGGGACGAGTGTCACCCCTTGGGAGCACGATACAGTGCGATGGGTGAGTCACAAGGGGAAAACTCTTTTTGAGGGGATGTCTCCTGGGTACTTACACGGGAGGAGGGGAGAAGGCCGGGGTAATCAGCTATAATGGCCACTTCTGTGCCGTTGTAGCTTGCCTGATAAAAGACTCCCTCCTTAAATTCTATACGTATATCCGGATCCTCTTCAAATCCAGGATCTAGGTCTCGAATATGGTTCTCCGGCTGCGGAGCGGGGCTATAGATCCCCGCGACGACCTTTCTCCGTTCCTGTTAAAGGTAGCCGGATTAAGTTCGACTAAGCATAACTAAGGAAAAATATTGAGAGAGGCCTATGATAAAAAAAACTCACCCAGTCAATCGGGTTATACATCAAGAAACCTTCTCGGCATTTAAGGCAAGTGAAGTCTTCTTTCTCCCCTTTGTAAAGATCAGCCAACATGGCGGCCAAAGTGGCAAAATTGTCCGGAC
>NC_057798.1:207487596-207499652 GCF_018294505.1 Triticum aestivum
CCATTACCTCGACTATGGACAGTCTGGAGTGGGCGAGTATTCTGATCTTGCTCACTAGCCTCTGAATCTCCGCACTGTCTTCTTCCTTGAAGCTTTGGGGATGCCAGCTGGCACGCTTCTTTAAAGGAGCAGTGGAGAGTTCGGGAAGACCGCGCTGGATTGGGTCCGGGAGAACAACGTCTTCAATGTAGAACCATTCCGAGGGCCACTCTTCGGACGCCTCCTTTAGTGTGCCGGACAGGTATCCTGTTATGGCTATGCGCCATACTTTGGCGCCGCCCACCTCGAATATGGATCCCTTTTGGGAGCGGGGGACGAGGCAGAAAAATTTCCTCCATAACTTGGCCCTCGCAGCCTAGGAACAGCTCGCAAAGAGCAATGAAGCCCGCGGTGTGCAGGATGGAGCCTGGCATGGAATTGTGCAGTTGGAGGCCGTAATACTCCAGGAGACCTCTGAGGAAAGGGTGGATCGGAAGTCCTACGCCTCTCAGCAGGAAGGAAACAAAGCACACCTGCTCCCCTTTAGTAGGATTGGGGAAGTTCTCTGCCAGGGCTTCACCGTTGATGGAAGTTAATCCCGCCCAAACGGGGACTAGATCTTAGGGAGGGAGATATACCTGCGTCTGAAGCTTGGTCAACTGGGCGTGGGATACCGAGCAGCTCTCCCAATCGCCTTTTTGAGGGCCGTGGGGGCACGAGAAAGAACTAGGAGCGCCAGCCATGTTTGGATGGTTTCCTATGGCAAGCTCTAAGGATTTTCGCCTGGTGAGGAATGGCATTTGAGATTCAATCTCTTTAAATAGACGCCTTCCCTACATGGTCAAGGGATTATCTGTAAAAAATACTTAGACCCTTCGTATTCATTTGACACATGGAAGCCGAGGCGACGGCAGCACAGAAGCTGAAGGATATGGTGTTTAATGTAAAAGCTGAACCATACGAAGTACAATGGAGAACTCGCCTTGCAAAGCCGAAGACACGAAGTTGGATACAACGTCTTCATTGAAGGCAAGTTTGGGGGCTACTGAGGGAGTCCTGGATTATGGGGTCCTCGAGGAGCCGGCCTATGTGATATAGGTCGGACTGATGGGCCGTGAAGATACAAGACAGAAGGCCTTCTCCCGTGTCCGGATGGACTCTCCTTTGGGTGGATGGCAAGCTTGGCGTCCGGATGTGTAGTTTCCTTCCTCTGTAAACCGACTTTGTACAACCCTAGTCCCCTTCGGTGCCTATATAAACCGAAGGATTTAGTCCGTAGAGGCTATCACAAACCATACAGGCTAGACATCTAGGGTTTAGCCATTATGATCTCGAGGTAGATCAACTCTTGTAACCCCTATACTCATCAAAGTCAATCAAGAAGGAAGTAGGGTATTACCTCCATCAAGAGGGCCCGAACCTGGGTAAAAATCGTGTCCCCCGCCTCCTGTTACCTTTGATCCTTAGACACACAGTTCAGGACCCCCTACCCGAGATCTGCCGGTTTTGACACCGACACTTATAAAGAAATACGATAAGGGCCTTTATAGGACATAGTTTCTTTATTTCGTAATTTCAAGAATTTGCATGCTCGACTCCAACAAGAGGAGGTAAAAGAATATAACGTAAGAAGAAAAGAAGGAATAAAAACTATAGGGCGAGTATTGACATCAGGCTTTTAGGAGCCGAAGCTGCATCCTGCCGCACGTCTGCACTTTCAGGCTGTTGATCAGCTTGTAGTCACCGAAGGTGGTGTTTTAAGTAAGACTGGTGCAATCTCGGTCCTTTTTATGCGCTTCAGGTGTCAGTTGGCCAAGCCCCTTGAAGGAGGTCTTGCAGGAGTCTTTTGCGTGGTTTAAGCCACACTAATGAGGTCGTAGTTGCCAGCTCTTTAACAGAGGCCTACTGGTGCAAGGGGTTGAAGCCATGTTGGTTCTCGGTTAAAATGTTCCGACGTGTTGGTGGTATTTTGGCTCCCTAGCGGCCCACGGAATCTTGAGTGCGAAATTATGCACTTTGGGGACATAGTCCCCCATCCAGAGAGGGTATGCAAGGAGCCCGTATCCCTATTTAGGATGCAGGGGTATGTGGTCGAGGTCAATTTGTGTGGCCCAGGTGCACTTTGAAGATCTAGAAGTGTGTTTATCACTTCGGGCTGCCTCCTTGGATTCTTGTACCTCGACTGTGAAAGCCGCGGTCTGCTCTTCAGTCCAGAGCAAGCGCTCGTTGTTGCCATTGACTCTTATAACGCCATTGGGTCCTGGCATTTTAAACTTCAGATAAGCATAATGTGGGACATCGTTGAAGCGTGCGAAGGCCAGGCGCCCTAAAAGCGCGTGATAACTGCTCCAGTAAGGGGCGATGTCGAAGATTAATTCTTAACTTCAAAAGTTTTTGGGCGAGACGAAGACTACTTCTGGGGTGACCATGCCGGTGCAATGGGCCTCAATACCTGGGATGACACCTTTAAAGGTAGTAGTGCTCGGTTTTATCCGAGATGAGTCGATGCCCATCTTCCTAATGGTGTACTCGTAAATGAGGTTGAGGTTGCTGCCTTCATCCAAGACACGTGTCAAATGGTAACCATCGACAATTGGGTCCAGGATTAGTGTCGCTGATCCACCGTGCCTTATGCTGGTCGTATGGTCATGCTTATAAAAAATAATCGGACAAGCCGACTAAGGCTTGAACTTCGGGGCGACTGGCTCCATCGCGTAGACGTCCCAAGTACTCACTTCCTCTCCTTTTTAGGGATGTGGGTAACATAGATCATGTTGACCTTGGTTACCTCGTCAGGAAACTTCTTTTGGTCTCCAATGCTGGGCCGCCGAGGTTCATCCTCGTCTTCACCGCAGTTTTGGGTTTTACATGCACCTTCCGCCGCGATCTTGCCGGCTTGTTTAAAGACCCAGAAATTCCTGTTGGAGTGGGTTGCTGGTTTGTCCTGGGTGTCATGGATTCTGCATTGGTGGTCCAGGAGTCTATCATGCTGGCTAGGCCCATCTCTATTCCCTTTGAAGGGCACTTTTTGTGTCCGGATTTAGGTCCGGTGAACCCTGTGTTAATCGCAACGTCCTTTGTGTCGCTTCCGCCGTTCTTATGCCTGCGCTTATTTTTATTGCGCTTGTGTTTCCATTGGCATCGCACGTTTTCAAGGTGCCAGCTTCGCCATTGTGAGAGCTGCAAGTGAGCCAGCTATCCTCTCCCGCGCAGAAGCGGGTCATCAGCGAGGTGAGAGTAGCCATAGTCCTCGATTTGTCTTGACCGAGCTGTCGGCCCAACCATTCATCTCGAATATTGCTTTTAAATGCGCGATGGCCTCGGCTTCAGAGCATTCTATGATTTGGTTCTTCTTAGTGAGGTCCAGAATTTCCGGGCTGATTCGCCTGGCTGCTGGGTGACGTGACTGAGGGCGTTAGTGTCCGGCGGCCAGATGTATGTACCCTGAAAGTTTGCTCTAAAGGCGTCTTCGAGGGCCTCCCAGCTGGCAATAGAATGAGGAGACAGGTTATTAAGCCAATGCCTTGCCGACCCCTTTAGTTTGAGCGGCAGATATTTGATGGCATGTAGATCATCTCCATTGGCCATGTGTATGTGGAGAAGGAAATCCTCAATCCACACCACGGGGTCGGTGGTGCCATCGTATGATTCTATATTGATGGGCTTGAATCCTTCAGGGAACTGATGTTCCAGCACCCTGTCTGTGAAATAGAACGGATGAGCCGGACCTCAGAACCGAGGAGCATCTCATCGGAGGTCGGGCAAAATCCGTGAATAGGCCTGATCTCGGGCACGACCGTTCCTGTCCATCCAGGCATCGTAGCCGTCAAGCCCTACATGCGCGCGTCCCCTTGATCCATAGATGGATTGGGGGGTGCCCTATTTGCCTCGATGCGATGTAGAACATCGTGAGGGTCTAAGTAGTCCATGGGGTCCTTGCCGTAATGGCGTGGAGGTGGCTGGTCGTCGAGGTTTTCCCGTATTGGCAAGTCTCGCCCTCCAGGGGGTCGGACATGGTCATCGGTGAGCTCCTTGTTGCTCCGACAGAAAAAGCGGTAGGCGTAAGCGAGGTAGTTGACCTTCGCCTAGTGCCTAGGCGGTGCTTGAGCGCCCTAGGCGCAGCCTAGGTGGTAATATAGCTTCTACTATCAGGGTTATTAGGGTTTTTATATGTGTACTGATGTTAATTTAGGGCAGATAAATAAGTTAACTACCAGCTACTACCATTTGAATGTGTCATGTTTGGCATTTTAGTGCAATATGGCATGATTTCTCGCTTGGGTAAACAATTTGTTGCTTACCCTGCCTAGACTTCCATTTATGCCCCAGGCGAGGCGTTTGGCCATCGCCTAGTGCCTAGGCGTGCCTAAGCGCCTCCTAGGCACTGCCTTTTCCAACAGAGCCAACAGGAGACGCCTGTGTGGGTATGGTTTCGGCACGCTATGGCGCCGGTCTTCCATGTCTTGCTCGGCAGGGAGCACTTCGACACACTTTTTGTTTAGTATGTCGGTGTTGGCCTTCAGCTGCCGCTGCTTGCGCTTCATGCTCCTGGCCATTGCAATGAGGTGCCTTCAGAAGCGCTCTTATTTGAAGGGGTCTTCGGGACGACAAAGTCCTCGGTACCGAGGCTTTTGCCCTCCTCAGATTTTGGCATATAATTGTCATCAACCCCTTCAAAGAGGTTGTCGGGATTTGACTCTTCAAGATGTCAGTTTGGTGTGTCGTTCTACCCTGGGGAAGCTTGATGGTCTCCCTTGGGGTTATCAGCGTCGGCGGCTTCTGTGTCACCATTATCGGCAGTTGCATTATTGCCGCTAGGTTTCCCATTGTTGCCTCTTCCGCGTCTTCGACGACGTCTCAGAGGGGTGTTGGGGGTGTCCATGTTGGGGGAACGTTGCATGGAAAACAATTTTTTTCTACAAACACGAAAGATCTATCCATGGAGATGCATAGCTATGAGAGGGGGAGAGCATCTACATACCCTTGTAGATCGCTAAGCGGAAGCGTTTATCACGCGGTTGATGTAGTCGTACTCTTTGCGATCCGATCACGATCTAGCCGATCCAGTGCCGAATGGACGACACCTCCGATTTTAGCACACGTGCAGCTCGATGACGTCTCCTTCTTATTGATCCACCAAGCGGGAGAGAACAAGTAGATGGGATCACAACCAACACAACGGCGTGGTGGTGGAGCACCGACAGCGCTTCGCTAAGCGTCACCGGGACGAGGCGGTGGAACTACGGAGTAACGGGAGAGAGAGAGGGGCGCCAAGGGCTTGGTGTGTCTTCTTGGGGCGCCCCTCCCCTCTATATATAGGTGTAGAGGCGTGGGAAAAATCCCCTCCATGCCCTAGGGCACAGCTAAAGGGAGAGGACTTGGACTCCAAGTCCAATCCTATTCCTACTAGGACTCCTTCCTTTTTTGCCTTCCCTAGCCACATGGGCTTTAGAGGACTTGGTGTGCCTAGCCCAATAAGGCTAGGGCGCCTCCTCGCAGCCCATGCTATCCCTTGGGTCTTGGTTGATCCACTTGTGGACTTCCGGACCCCTCCGGAATCCTTCGGAACCTTCTGGAAGCTTCCCGGTACAATACTAAAAAAACAACACCTTTTTCTGGAACCCAAAATATGACTTCCCATATATAAATATTTACCTATCGACCATTCAAAGACTCCTCGTGACGTCTGGGATCTCATCCGGGAATCCGAACAACATTTGGTTACCACTCATCAAATATCCCAATACTACTCTAGCGTCAACGAACGTTAAGCGTGCGACCCTGCGGGTTCGGGAATTATGTAGTCATGACCGAGACACCTCTTTGGTCAATAACTAATAGCGGGACTTGCATGACCATATTGATTCCTACATATTCCACGAAGTTCTTTTATAACCTTTATGACAACATATGTAATTCCTTTGTCTGTCGGTATGTTACTTGCCCGAGATTCGATCGTCAGTATCTCTATACCTAGTTCAATCTCGTTACCGGCAAGTCTCTTTACTCATTCTGTAATACATCATCTTGCAACTAATTCCTTAGTTACTTTGCTTGCAAGCTTATTGTGATGTGTATTACCGAGAGGGCCCAGAGATACCTCTCCATCATACGGAGTGACAAATCCCAATCTCGATTCACGCCAACTCAACAGACACCTTCGGAGATACCTGTAGAGCAATTTTATGATCACCCAATCACGTTGTGACGTTTGATAGCACACAAGGTATTCCTCCAGTATCTGGGAGTTGCATGATCTCATGGTCGAAGGAACATGTATTTGGCATTAAGAAAGCAACAACAATAAATTGAACGATCATATGCTAAGCTAACGGATGGGTCTTGTCCATCACATCATTCTCCTAATGATGTGATCCCGTCATCAAGTGACAACTCATGTCTATGGTTAGGAAACCTTAACCATCTTTGATCAACGAGCTAGTCTAGTAGAGGCTTACTAGGGACACAATATTTGTTTATGTATCCACACATGTATCTAAGTTTTCGGTCAATACAATTCTAGCATGAATAATAAACATTTACCATGAATAAGGAAATATATATAATAACAACTTTATTATTGTCTCTAGGGCATATTTCCATCAGTCCACCATGTATACATCGTAAGTAGATGTAGCGGTCCACCTGCCGGTGTTTACCAGAGGCGAGGTGTCTTATGCGGACCATCGGCATCTTCATCCATGTCCGTGGCCTCGCCATAGTCTAGTACATCGGTTAAATCATCGACTGTGGCGACTAGGTGGGTGGTGGGTGGGTTGTCAATTTCCCTGTTGTCGGCTTTAAGTCTGACCTGACCATAGACCGAAGTCTTATCATCCAAGATGGGCATGGCCTGTATACGAACGGGCATCTTATTAAGGCGAAATAGCTCTTCCGGATTCATTGCTGGGTTATAGGCAGGGCTAACTCGAAGTATGCCCGACTGGTAACTTGATGTGTCATCGGCATGACAGGGATCCGGGGGTGATTCCGGATTCTGCATCGAGGTCATGTCCAGTCCTGACATGTGTCCTGAAGTGAGAGTCGGATCTGCATCCAAGCCGGAGACCGGAAGGGCATTGACCAAAGTGGTTATGTCGGGAACCTCTAACAATGTTGTGACAGAGATCGGGGTCGAACCCTCGGTGCCAGATAGGTTCGCAACTCGGCCAGTGGCCCATCCCTACAGTATGAGCTCGCCACGGGAGTCCGCAATGTATTCAAGGCCGCCAAAGGTCACAGTCTGACCCGGGGTGAAGTTCTCGACCGAGGTCAGATGACATGTCGAGTCGGCACAAAAAACCAGGATGCCAAACACAAAAAGCTGGTGGGGGCGAAAACGATCCTGAGGCCGTTGGAGCAGTTGATCTGCAGGTGAGCAATCAATCCTTCTGGTTATCACACAGTGGAACTCTCAATGAAAGCACCAGTGTCGGTGTCAAAACCAGCAGACCTCGGGGTAGGGGGTCCCGAGCTGTGGATCTCGGATCGATGGTAACAGGAACAAAGGAGACAGTGTTTACCCAGGTTAGGGCCCTCTCGATGGAGGTAAAACCTTACGTCCTGCTCTTGTTTATATCAATGGAGATGTATCAAGTACAG
The DNA here is from genome assembly GCF_018294505.1 of Triticum aestivum. Taxonomy (NCBI): domain Eukaryota; kingdom Viridiplantae; phylum Streptophyta; class Magnoliopsida; order Poales; family Poaceae; genus Triticum; species Triticum aestivum. The sequence continues at coordinate 207,495,178 of NC_057798.1, forward strand.
AGTTTATCAACCTCAAGATCTTAATGTGTGGTCTAACTCTAGGGCTAGGTGAATGATTTTGTGTTGATGTCCCCTCTACGGGCTAAACCCTATGGTTTATATACACGTCAGGAAGGGTATCTAGTCTTACAAGGTCGGTAGTTATGAGCCAGGCGGCGGCAGGGATTTTGGAGTATACATCAAGTCTTTAGGGGAGGCAGTCTTGAACACGCCTCCGACGTGCGGCTTCTGGAGTCCACCTTGATCACGAATGGCGGCTTGCCGGCCCAGTCCGGGGAGAATGGGCCGGCTGGGTTAGTACCCCCTTATTCAGGACACCGTCAAAAATCATCCATGCTCTTAGTAGAAAGAGGAATGCTCGTGATTAGATGAGCATCAACAACCAATTTTTATTTTGATTTATAACTCCCCTCTTCCACATAGCAGTAGTTGAGTCAATAAGTTCACTTTCTAACACAGAGGGGGTTACTAACAAGCAAAATACTGGTCTCATATTTCGTTCCTCAAGGGCCAGTTCCGAGTCCGAATTTGAGTAGTTATACCATCACATGTTCTTATTAATCCATCGCAAAGGACATCACGACTCTCCACAACTATTCTCCAAATCTGCCATGGGTGTGTTCTCAATCGAGTGTCTAGAATAGATCTGTCCAAAAAATACAATGCTTTCAACATCCTTGCACTCAATGAATTTGGTTGCTCCATAATTCACCACACATGTATTGCAAGTATCACAAGATTAAAAAGCTTCAAGTCTCTAAATCCGAGTCCACCATAATGCTTAGGTTGTGTCACTCATTTACAATAAACTCAACTGACTTTGTGTTGCCCGTTCTTGCTTCCCCACCAAAATTGCCTAATTGGTTTGTTTAGGTGTTCACATATCCATTTTCGATAGCTAAAGCAAGACATGAAAAAAAAAACTAGGACCGCTTGCGCCACCGTTTTGTATACACTTCTAAAAAAAATGCATGAATTTATTTGTATATATGTTTTGTTGTCTAATTTTATTCATACCCGTTTTACATTTTTTTCGTATACACGTGAAACGCTTTTTATGCATGTTAACTTTCTTTCTAAATACGTGGTTAACAATTTTTTAAATATATCTTTTGATGTGTGCTTTTTTCACACACATTGTATTTTCCCTATACACCTGGTTTTGTAATGCATGTTAGACACTTTTTGATACTCCCTCCATCCGGAAATACTTGTCCTAGAAATAGTTACGTCCATTTTATTTATTTCTAGGACAAGTATTTCCGAACGGAGGGAGTACATAATTAGCATATTTTCAAACACATGTTTTTGAACTTTTTTTGGATGCGTTTAAATAATTTTTTGAATGATATCCACATTTTTTAAAACTATGCTAACAAAATTTTACACTAAGTTAAACATTATTAAAATACTTGATTAACATTTTTTCAAATGTATGCTTTGATGTCTACTTTTCTTCATACACATTGTACATTTTTGTATATATAGAAAATATTTTTCTGTGCATGTTTAATAAATTTTTCCAAATGCATGATTAATGCATTTTTACAAACATAATTAACATTTTTTAATAATGTGTTAAACACTTTCCTTTAACGTTTTATAATTATTGCGAACCTGCCATTGGATGATTAGAGGGACAGTGGTATCCCCGGGAGCGCCTAATGGGCGCCTTCAGCACCGGTTCCTGGTTCTGGCGCCCACGCGCCCGCGAACTAGGCCGGTCTAGGTTGTCTCGTTCGCTTGTTCCAATTCGGCTCGTTCGCTCCCCTCGATCGCCTCGTTCACTCTCCCTCGATCGCCTAGTTCGCTCCCCTGGATCAGTCAACTACTGACTTTTGACGATTTTTTTTTAAATTATCATGAATTCAAGAATTTTCATAAAATTTGAAAGAAAGTCCAGGAACTTAAAAAAATCATGAATTTGAAAAAAGTTCATTAATAAAGAAAATCAATTTAAAAAAAAATAAGTTCATTGATTTTGAAAAAAAATAAGTTCATTAATTATGAAAAGTAAGTTCACAAAAAATGAAAAAGAGTTCATCGAATTTAAAGAAGTTCACCAAATTTGAAAAGAGTTCATCGAATTTAAAAAAAGTTCATCAGTTTTGAAAAAGAGTTCATCGATTTTGAAAGAAAAAAAATCATCAAATTTGAAAAACAGTTCATCGATTTTGAAAAAGTTCATTAAATTTGGAAAAAGTTCATCGAATTTGAAAAAAAGTCATGAAATTTTAAAAAGTTCATCATTTTTTTAAAGTTATCGATTTTGAAAATGGTTCAGCAAAATTGAAGAAAAGTTCATCGATTTTGATAAAAGTTCATTCAATTTGAAAAAACTTCTTCGATTTTGAGAAAAGTTCAACAAATTTTAAAAATAATTCATTCAGTTCAAAAAAAGTTTACGAATTTTAAAAAACGTTCGCGCATTTAATAAAATAAAAAGTAGGAAAATAAGAAAAGAAAAAGGAAAAAGTACCGGAAAAAAAGGGAAAAAAGGAAAAAAAAACGCCCAGAAATCACGAAGCAGTGGAAACTGGTTTGGGGGCTCCCACGGCCTAGGTAAATAAAAGAAACGGAAAGAATTTAATAGGCATATATGCGGTAGGATGTCCTGCTGGTCAGTGCACTGCTTTGTTAATCGAGAGATCGTGACTTCGAGCCCTTGCTTTGGAAATACGATTTTTGCTGCACTTTTGAACAGAAAAAAGAGAAAGAAACGGGCCGACCCAGCGCGGCGCGAGGGATTTGCGCCCGACTGCGGTTACAGGAAATGCCGGTATCCCTAGCCCACCAGGGTTCAAGTCCCGATGCTCACATAATTTCTAGATTTATTTCAGAATTTGCGGCGATGCATTTTCAGTGGGAGGAGGCGTTCCTGTCGACGACGAGGCGCCCACAATGACTTCGTAAATCTCAAAATAATATGTCAGCTCAGTCTCTCGAAGATGCTCATAGCGATACAGTGTGTGTGTGCGTCCATATGAGTGAGTGTATATACATATGTATGAGCACTTACGTTTGTACTATATTAAAAAATGTTTTGTATTTATTTTGAATAATTATATTTTTTGAAAATAGGAACAAAGAAAACGTCCTAACCCGCAAGCTCCTTTTTTTTTTTGAGAATCAGCTCCTTTTTTCTAGAAGAACCTGCATGCTCCCGAACTCACGCCTGCTACTTGGCCCATGTAGGCAACGCAGGTGAGGGCTTGTTCTAACTCGCTTCGGGTGGCACACTGGCTTCTTCCTTTTTCTGGTTCTTTTTTCTTTTCTTTTCTTTTCGTTACTTATTTGTTTTCTTTCAGTTTTCCTTTTCAAGTTAATTTCTCTTTTCAACAAGGACAGTGCTAAAGATAGATCCAAACAACGACTCGTTCCTACTTGATCGTTATCATCCCACGCTCTCTTTCGCTGACTTTTTTCCTTCTCTCAAAAATCGTTGTAAATCGCTAGTGGGTTTTTCTGATTTTTCGCTGCATAATATGAAAAGAAAATAAAAGTGGTTGAAAGAGGATTCGAACTCAGGTCTATGCAATACCTGTTGAGCCTAATAAGCAACTAAGCCACCTTTATATTATAGATAAACAATGTTATTTGAACCTTTCTTGTTTCTGCCATATCAGAAAAAAAAAGGTTTGGCTTGGTAACTTTGGCATGACCAGCGTGATAACTATGGTATGAGCAACATGATAACTATACCATGATAAGGTTGGTAACTACAGTACTAGAAGGTTAAAGCATGGGGGAGTATGCTAATTTAACATAGAAATTACCAGTGAAATGTTTCAAAAACTTTTTCACCTTGGATGAAAGATACCATGGTGTTTAAACCTAAGATATTACTTCCTCCGTTCCAAAATAGATGACTCAACTTTATACTAACTTTAGTATAAAGTTGAGTCATCTATTTTGGAACAGAGGGAGTAGTTATCAAGTCTGCAATGTATACATTATCATGCCATTTACACAGAAATTATTGGGTGTATGTTTTTCAACAAAAAAAATCAGGTCAACACTTATAGTGGCGTTTGTATGGGAGTTATCAACTTTGTATGTGTATATTACCATGTTATTTACACAGAAATTACCGGGGCATCAACCCCCCTCCCCTCGCCACAGTCGCCACATTTACCAGGATCGGGTACATAAGTTATCAAGTCTGCGATGTGTGAGTTATCATGTTATTGGCATAAGAGTTATCGTGGTATCGTTCAACAACTCCTCCCACCCCTATCCCCGCCAACAAAGTTACCAGGACCGGGTACATAATTTATCATGTCTACGATGTGTGAGTTGTCATGTTATTTGCATAGAACTTACCGTGGTATGTTTCAACGACTCCCTCCCCCCCACCCCTATCCCCACCGACAAAGTTACCAGGACTGGATACATAATTTATCATGTCTACGATGTGTGAGTTATCATGTTATTTGCATAGAAGTTACCATGTTATGTTTCAATGACTCCCCCAC
>NC_057798.1:207499881-207518120 GCF_018294505.1 Triticum aestivum
CCTCTAACAAAGTTATCAGGTCTACCATGTATGAGTTATCATGTTATTTGCACAGAAGTTACCGTGCTATGTTTCAATAACTCCCCCATCCCCACCCTCGTGGACAAAGTTTCCAGGGCTAGGGTACATAAGTTATTAGGTCTGCGAAATGTTGGTTACCAGGTTATTCACACAAAAGTTACCGGAGGGATATTTAGAAAAGAAAAATATCACAACTCTGCGGTGCATAAGCTCTAATCACATTAGTTCGGTGACTGTACTTGTAAATATCTCATTACACAAGTTCCCTCGACAAATCTCTTTTACCAAGCCTCTCTTCGATGCAATGCTAAGATTTTCTAGTGTGATCACATGTCTATAAATTAGATCTCAATTAGCCAAATCACACAAATGAGTAGAGAGTCTAGTGATTATCTTCCTCAATCCTGAAAAGAGAGGGCGGAGGTTCAAATCCCACCTTTGACAATCTTTTTACACCGGAAAATCATACCTTCTCTCCATCCTTAAAAATGAAAAAAAAATCAAGCATGTATGTTCCTCCTTAAATGAGTGTTGAACCTTACCTAAATGTGTGTGGGGGGGTGGGGGGTGGGGATCTATGAGAATTAAAATCTGTCCTTAATTCACGAGAAAAATCTGTCTGCTTTAATGATAATTGAAACTGTTCTTAAATCATGGGAGAAGATTCTAGGAGCGAGGAAATCAGGAAGGGATCGCGCGAGAGCAGAAGCGGTTCGAGCGGCTCTAGAATCGTGCGGATCTGTCGCTAACTTCCAGTCGACTGGAAGTTACCTTTCTCGTTTCAACAAATTTTCTTTCTCTGGTTTTTTATTTCTCTTTCTTTTCTTTTTTTTCAAACTTTTTTCAAAATATTCAAGTTTTGTTCATCTTTCCAAAAAAAGTTCAGTTTTCGAAAAAATGTTCTCAAAATTTAAAAATTGCTCTCATTACACAAAAAAGTTCAAAACTTTCAAAATTCAGAAAATGTACCAGATTTCAATTTTTTGTTCACGCATTAAATAAATTCACGATTCCAAATTTGTTAGGGATTTTTTGAAATTGTTCTCCGTTTCAAAGTTAGTCCTCAAGATTCAAAAAATGTTTGTTCTTTAAAAATTTGTTCTTCGTTTTGAAATTTGGTCTCAAGATTCAAAAAAAATGTGTGCTTTAAAAAGTTGTCCACAAATCCAAAATGTTCATGTTTTCAAAAAATGTTCAGTTTCCGAAAAAATGTTATCAAAATTCAAAAATTGTTCTCATTACACAAAAAAGTTCAAAACTTTCACAATTGAGAAAATGTACCGGATTTCAATATTTTGTTCACGTATTAAAAAAATTCACGCTTCCAAATATGTTCAGGATTTTTTTAAATTGTTCTCCATTTCAAAAGTTGTTCTTAAAATTCAAAAAGTGTCCGTGCATTAAAAATTTGTTGGCGCTTCGAAATTTGTTCTCCGTTTCAAAATTTGTTCTCAAGATTCAAAAATTGTTCGTGCTTTAAAAAATTGTTCACAAATTCCAAAACCTTCATGTTTTCAAAAAATGTTTGGGAAATTCAAAATTTGTTTGCTTGCAAAAGTTATTCGTGTTTCCAAATTTTGTTTTGGAATTTGAGAATGTTCCTTTTTTGAAATTTTGTTCCTGTTCAGTTTTTTGGGTAGTTTAAAAATGTTCGCTTCTCCAAAATTCTTTTGCATTTTTAAAAATGTTTGAATTTTGTCAAAATTCTTAACAAATTTGAAAAATGTTCCCATTTGATAAAACATTCACATTTTGTTTTGGGAAAAAAGTTTTGCGTTGACTTTTTTAAAACATTCAGATCGACGTTTGAGTTTCTCAAGGTGTTGCGTTGTATTGTAATCAAGAAAGGTCACTAGCTAAACTGGTTGGAGTCATATGCTCTCAAACAACCGTTCTTGGGTTCGAACCACGGCAATGCAACCTTTTTTTTATTCCAGCGTTATCTACTTGTCGCTAGCGAGATGGGCCCACTAAGCCTGCGGGCGAGCAAACTTTTTTTATTCCAGCGTTATCTACGTGTTGCTAGCGCGATGGGCCCACTAAGCCTGCGAACGAGCAGCCCTGTGCGAACGCCCAGCAATTTGACGAAGAATGCGGCGCATAGAAACTCCCGATACACTGCCCGACAGTCACAGCGTTCGGGCCCTCTAAAAATTGAGGCCCTTGTTCGTTCATACGAGTTGTATGCCCCTGCGCCATGCCTCATACTATCGGATTTTTCTAAAAAACTATGTTATCGTATTGAAAGCAAAAGGTTAGTTTTAATTCGCCTGTAAAATAGCTACTAAAATTTCATTGATTATTTCACCTATTTGACGCACAAGGGTTTGTTTTAGGTCTAGTTCATATACTACAAGTATATCCAAGTTCTAATTTCCATACAATTTTTTTGCGGGTGCTAATTTGTGTACAAATGTTTCCCAACTTTTGCTATTTGCGGACTCTATATGTGTTCATTTCCTAATTCCGCATATACTAAGACTATATCCATTGTGCTACAAACTTTAAATTTATTCTTATGTTCCTAATAGAGTTTATTATATGTGATGTTTATGCACTTAGCCATTTAAGAATTCATGTGGAATACACACAAATCCATTTGCTAATTTTATTACATGGATTATCTGGGGGCATTTAGTCATTAGTTAGCAATTATGAAAACTCGATGATCTTAGCGCCAGAAAATCTCACCCTATTTTGAGAAATGGAGGGACTATTATTTCTAATTTAATTTATAAAAATGAGTTGTATTATTTTAATCGAACTTGTAATTTCCAGACCAAAGATTCACTACTTTAGCTATTTGTGGACTCTATATGGCCATATAAAAACCGGAAATTATGTTCTTTGTTTTATCTGCTATTACAATTTTTGTATATAAAAATCTTTATACTTTTTTCGATAAAGATAAAAATCTTTATACTATGTCAACCCAATAACTATTTTTATGTAGTCTATTCAAGCTCAACTTTTATAAGGATTTCCATGGCAGATTGACGTCTAGTACAGGCTATGTTCCTCCTTCTTTCCTCCATGGTGGAGGCCAATAATGAGAGAAAGCAAGGGTAGGAGCTCCCTCTCAATATGTCCAATGGAGAGCGAGATTTGGCATATCAATTGTCATCCGACCCTCTTCCTCGAGATACCATGGTGGTGGTGGTGGTGAAAATGTAGATGATTTCTTCCTTTCGAGATGCTTTCGATCAGGTGATAGAGGGATAATAGGAGTTGGTCGCAAGGATCATCGTCACCCATCTTTTCCCTGTGCTCCGACATCGGTTGCTAGAGTTGTAGATCAAACTTCAACAAGACCTAGCAAGATTCTTCGATGACCAGGAAGCATCACTGGCATTAGCTGGTTTTGCCGACAAACCCTGATGCTTCCTTTTTCAATCTCCTCTGAGAGGCCCACTTTTTGCTTGCTCCGATGGCAAAGTTTTGGCCGGAGATGGTGACCATAGGGTCTCTGACGAGGTCGCTGGTCGCGTCAAGCCCTAGTTGCATTCCCCTTTTATCTTCTCTCTTTTATCTTTTAGGGCCCTATTTGCATTTGGAGAATACTTGTTTATATTTTTTTATCCTTTTTGGAGTTCATTGTGTGTCATTGTATCCCTTCTTATAATATAAGCTAGTTTATGGAATCTCCGGGTCCCTTCATCTGTTCAAGAATAATAATAATTTACCCATACAAATAAAATTTGGCTGACACTGACCTACACAAAGCTAGACCGGTGGCCGAGTGAGCAGTCAAATCAAACGCACATCCACACCCAGGATCGCTTGCCCACTTCTTCCATGTTCTCACCACATCCTCTACAACGCATGACCCATGGGCGAGGAGGAAACATCCCCACACTCATCCCGTCATGTAGAAGCTTCTCCATGATGTCGCTCCTAGTAGCTGCTACTTATTGAGCTTGCATTGGTTTTTCCCTTGAAGAGGGAAGGGTGATGCATCATAGTAGAGATAAGTATTTTTCTCAGTTAAGAACCAAGGTATCAATCCAGTAGGAAAAACGCGCAAGCCCCCAATAGATGTACCTACACAAACAATCAAACACTTGCACCCAACGCGATAAAGGGGTTGCCAATCCCTTCACGGTCACTTGCAAAGGTGAGATCTGGCAGAGTAGATAAAACTAAACAAAATATAAAATATATTTGGGATTTTTGGTTTATACATCTGAAAATAAAAGATTGCAAAATAGTAGATCGGAAACTAATATGATGGAAAATAGATCCGGGGGCGATAGGTTTCACTAGAGGATTTTCTCATGAAGGCAAATGATACGATGGGTGAACAAATTACTGTCGAGCAATTGATAGAAAAGCGCAAAGTTATGACGATATCCCAGGCAATGATTATGAAATATAGGCATCATCTCCGTGTCAAGTAGACCGACTCCTGCCTGCATCTACTACTATTACTCCACACATCGACCGACTCCTGTCTGCATCTAGAGTATTAAGTTCATAAGAACAGAGTAACGCATTAAGTAAGATGACATGATGTAGTGGGATAAACTCAAGCAATATGATGAAAACCCCATCTTGTTATCCTCAATGGCAACAATGCAATACGTGTCTCGCTACCCCTACTTTGTCACTTGGTGAAATCACGCAAGATTGAACCCAATGCTAAGCACCTCTCCATTGCAAGAAAAACCAATCTAGTTGGCCAAACCAAACCGATAATTCGAAGAGAAATACAAAGATATCAAATCATGCATATAAAAATTCAGAGAAGATCTAAATAATGTTCATAGATAAGCTGATCATAAATTCGCAATTCATCGGATCTCGACAAACACTTCGCAAAAGAGTATTACATCGGATAGATCTCCAAGAACATTGAGGAGAACATGGTATTGAGAATCAAAGAAAGAGAAGAAGCCATCTAGCTACTAGCTATGGACCCGTAGGTCTGAGGTGAACTACTCACGCTTCATCGGAAGGGTAATAGACTTGATGTAGATGCCCTCCGTGATTGAATCCCCCTCCGGTAGGATGCCAGAAAATGCCCCAAGATGAGATCTCACGGGAACAGAAGGTTGCGATGATGGAAAAGTGTTTTTGTGGATGCTTCTGAGGGTTTTGGAATATATCTGAATATATAGGGGGAAGATCTAGGTCAGGAGTCACCTAGGGGCCCACAAGGTAGGGGGGCGCCCCCCTAAGGTGCGCCCTCCACCCTTGCCGCCGCCTCATGGCTCTTCTGACTTGCACTCCAAGTCCCATGGGTATCTTCTGGTCCAAGAAAAATTATCTGAACCTTTATTTCGTTTGGACTCCGTTTAGTATTCCTTTTGTGCGAAGCTCAAAAACAAGGAAAAAAATAGAAACTGGCAGGTTCTAGGTTAATAGGTTAGTCCCAAAAATAATATAAAAAGCATATTAATGCATATAAAACATCCAAAACAGATAATATAATAGCATCGAACAATAAAAATCATAGATACGTTGGAGACGTATCAAGCATCCCCAAGCTTACTTCCTGCTCGTCCTCGAGTAGGTAAATGGCAAAAACAGAATTTTTGATGTGGAATACATCTAACATATCTATCCATGTAATTTTCTTTATTGTGGCATGAATGTTCAGATCCATAAGATTCAAAACAAAAGTTTAATATTGACATAAAAACAATAATACTTCAAGCATACTAATAAAAGCAGTCATGTCCTCTCAAAATACTATGGCTAAACAAAGCTATCCCTACAAAATCATATAGTGTGGCTATGCTCCATCTTCATCACATAAAGTATTTAAATCATGCAGAACCCTGGTTTTAGCCAAACAATTGTTTCATACTTTAGTATTCTCAAATTTTTTCAACTTTCACGCAATACATGAGCGTGAACCATGGACATAACACTATAGGTGGAATAGAATATGGTGGTTGTAAAGAAGACAAAAAGAAGGAGATAGTCTCACATCAACTAGGCGTATCAACGGGCTATGGAGATGCCCATCAATAGATATCAATGTGAGTGAGTAGGGATTGCCATGCAACGAATGCACTAGAGCTATAAGTTTATGAAAGCTCAAAAACTAACTAAGTGGGTGTGCATCCAACTTGCTTGCTCATGAAGACCTAGGGCATTTGAGGAAGCCCATCATCAGAATATACAAGCCAAGTTCTATAATGAAAAATTTCCACTAGTATATCAAAGTGACAACATAGGAGACTCTCTATCATGAAGAATATGGTGCTACTTTGAAGCACAAGTGTGGAAAAAGGATAGTAACATTGCCCCTTCTCTCTTTGCTCTCATTCATTTTTTGGTGGGCTTCTTTGGCCTCCTTTTTTTTACTTGGGCTTCTTTGGCCTCTTTTAGTTTGATAACCTCACATGGGCCAATGTTCTAATAATGATGATCATCACACTTTTATTTACTTACAACTCAAAATTACAACTAGATACTAGAACAAAGGTATGACTCTATATGAATTCCTTTGGCGGTGTACCGGGATGTGCAACAATCTAGCATAGCAAATGACATCAAAAAAAGGACAAGCCATGTAAACATCATGCTAGCTATCTTACGATCATGCAAAGGAATATCACAATGATGGAGCGTGTCATGATAAAATGGAACGATGGAAAGTTGCATCGAAATATATCTCGGAGCGGCTATGGAAATGCCATAATAGGTAGGTATAGTGGCTGTTTTGAGGAAGGTATATGGTGGGTGTAATGCACCGGTGAAAGTTGCGAGGTACTAAAGAGGCTAGCAATGGTGGAAGGGTGAGAGTGCATATAATCCATGGACTCAACATTAGTCATATGTAACTCACACAACCGGAGGCGGGGGTCCACACCGACTCCGATGACGACTCGGCCGATAACCCCAACGACGACTGCGACGACCACTCCGGCGACGACTCCGAGGACAACGGACAACCGGTTAGTATACCCATTTATGTGTCAAATAGATCCTAGGGTTTCTCTGGTTACTCCTGCATCCCCCTTTTTGGAATAGAAATCCTATGGTTATGTTCTCCCAATCCATGAAATCTGAGTAAGTTTCGTTAGATCCGTGTAGTGTATTGGTTGTTTGAATTGTACAAGTGATAAGTGATTAGTTGTTTCATCTATGCAAATGGTTTCTGCTAGTAATCCGACTAGGGTTAGTGTTCATGCTAATAATTCCTAGCCAGGACTTGACAATTGATTTTGAATGACCTACATATATGTTTGTGCCATTATTTTTTTCAAGATTGGTATGTACATAGACGTTTGTGCTCAAAAATCGAACCATAATCTCTGGATATGTATAAAAAATAGCCATAAATTCCTAATCCTACTTCACGCCATGTAAACATTGATCTGATGCCAAATTTTGGCAAGCCAAATGTTCACTAGGTATTAGTTTGTAAACATTAATTTGACGCCACATTTTTTTACTATTTGTATAGGTGCTGTCTGACGATGTGGACAACGAGGATGAAGATGGCCAGAAGAGGTACAAGAGGCAAATCCTGAGGGACCTTTACGCGGGAATGCATAACATGCGTATTAGGACCTGGAACAACGGCTATCAATGTCAATTTTGCAACCAAAAGCTTCATGACGCATATGAAAGTGTTTTGGCGCATGCAAGAGGATGAGCCGTTGGCTCCTTCAAGCAAAAGTATTCTTGTAGGGTGGCGCACGCCGCGTATGCCGAATACCTGGAGAAGCTTCGGGATCATGCCAGCAGATGAGATGAGATCTGGGATCGAACTATGTATGATTGAGTATGCTTAATGACGGTTGAACTATGTACTTATGGTTGAACTATGCTTGTGTACACTTATTATTTATGTCTGAGTAGGTTTAATCTATATTTACTTATGTATAAAAGTGGGATATGGATGCAATCAGTTCGGTTGATGGAATCTACCTCCGTCCTGGTTTATTGGTCCCCTTTGTAATTTGTGTTAAATTTTGACCAAAGATTTAACTGACAAAATGTTAGTGCAGGTCAACATTTGTTAGTTAAATATTTGGTCAAAATTTGGTACCAATTACAAAGGGGACCAATAAACCAGGACAGAGGTAATACGTCAATCACACACGGTTCCCAAAATTGGAACCATGTGCAATGACTTTCATGTTCCCTGTTACGTCAATCACACAAGGTTGCCTCTAGCAAACCGTTGCCTCTGAAACTCTCTGTGGGACAGAAAACCCTCACCAAATTCAAAAAGAAAAAAGAAAACCCTCACCATCCCCACGTCACAAAAACCCTCACCCAGCCCACCACCCCCTCCGGTCCCCATTCACACCTACACAAGCTCCTCCGCGTCTATGCATGGCACCGCCTATCACGACGGCAACCACTTAGCTCACCGCCTGCCGGCGCTGCCAAGCTACCGGCAAACCCCACCACATTTCGCCACTTGCACTTGCCACCGCCTATCGCCATCAACTTTCTTGACGCTGCTCACGGTCGACCCAACTCCGCCCGGTTGGGGAATCCGTCGTATTGAGGGTTTTTTTTCTCACAGACAACAAGGTAACTAAATTAATGAGATATTATCTCTTCTCTTATCCTAGTTCGTCTGCCTCATTTAATCACCCGGCCGAAATCACAATGAATTCATTTTTATTCGAGCTGATTTGAGGGCTTTCTTTCATTCATAGAGTGTACAGTGCGTGGACACATTAGGACTTTGCGGCCTCCGCCAGAAATCCATGGAGTTCCATCTCACCATACCAGATTACTTGAGGATGCGCGCGGTATGTTCAATCTCACCCTAAATCGGTTGGCATGGCCTACTTTCCTGAACATATACTAAATATTGCTACACTTGGATAAAAGGTGCCACATGCACCATATACGTCAAAGGAGATTTTTTCCCTCTTCTTTCTATATTAGGCAAATTAATGATGTATTGTTCTTTTGATTACTCTCATATTTCCATGACATCATGTTTACCCTATCTGTTTAATTATAGATTTTTGTCCTTCGATTTCAATTGTTGTACAGTTCTTTCAATTTGGGCCCATATTTGCATGTTACCATATTTTCTTTAACAATCCTACCATTTTTTTGCAGCATGTCCTTTGCTATGCAACATAATCTGTAGTACACAATCTTTCCCTTTACATAAATCAAGACTGCAGGGATGTCATACTAAATACAAACCATGGATTTACAATTGTTGCTACTGTAAGACTTGATGAACGTGGTGACTCCTATTTTGGCACTGGCCTTTGGAAAGAAATTTGTTTTATGTACTATAAGCTGGCACTAAAATTGCACTGCACATAAAAGAGCCTGGTCATGAGATATATTCTAACTTCCCCGACGATATCATCCGTCCAGACATTGTTTGAAGTAAGTGTTCTTTTGAAGTATCTGCATGTTGACTTACCCAGCAATATCAAATAAATTGTGCAGTATTTAAGAAACCAATTGTTATTCCATTTTCTTACTTTATTCCTACCTATACTAACTTCTAGTTACCAATACACTTTTCTATTGCCCTGTTTTAATTAAATGTTCCATGTACTCCCACTTCTATCAGAAAGCGCCACTAACAAGGAGACTCCAGAGGTGGAGAACGGGACTGCCAACAAGCAGAGGAAGGTCGAGCAAGAACCGCAAGCGACTCCAGTAGGCCTATACTTCATTAGAAGCCTCCCCGATGATATGTTGACAGTCATCATCTCCCCCCTCCCAATCAAATATGGGGCGCGGACAACCGGTCTTACCCGGCGGTGGCACCCCCTATGGAACTCCACCCCTCTCGACTTCATAGACACCCACGAGCTCTGCAATGGCTATCACAAAAGCTTGGATGCGTTCTCCAAGATCCTATGCAGTCACCCTGTCCCAACCAGAGGCCTTAGCATGGGCAAGTCCTGTTCCAACGGTAAGGACCGAGCCAAGCTTGACGACTGGTTCCGATCAGCTCGAGGAGCTCACTTTTGATGATGGGCATATGCGCTCGCTGCCAACGTCCGCGCTCCGCCTCGCGCCCATGCTGCGCGTCACCAAGTTTAGGAACTGCCACCCCCCCCTTAATGACGCCCCGCTCTTATTCTACCACGACTGAAGCACCTCGAGCTCGTCACCGTCTGCCTCCCAAACAGTGACATGGAGGGCCTGCTTCGTGGCTGTACTGCACTCGAGTACCTTTTTCTTCAGGCGATTAATGGGTTGAGTAGCTTCCACATCACCTCCATGACTCTCTGGACTATTTATGTGTGTTGTTGGTGCTGCAAGAAGACATCACAAGATGTGTACCACGGTATTGTCATTGAGGACACACCTTCACAGGAGAGATTACTTGTAGTTGATCAAGAAGGTCCAACAAGAATCAATGTCATTTCTACGCTGAAATTGACAGTGGTGGGCTACTCGTCTGACAAATACTCCGAACTTGTTATTGGATCCACACATGTTCAGGTACAACAGCTGCCTTCTACCTCTCTGGAAGAACATGCGGTGCCCCCATGTTTGGTTTTGGTAATTGATGACAATCTCTATGGACTAATGGTTGCCTTGAGTTATATTTGAAGGATTTGTCCATAGGCTTGTCTTGAAGTCCATTTGTTAGTTTCAAGGATTTTATGTGTTGGCCAAGGTGCTATTCAAGGAATTACCCAAAGATTAGTCATGTGAGAGTTGAGCTTATTGCAAGCATGTGTTGAAGAAGAAGATTGTGTGATCATTCATGTTTACCTTCGAGGCATCATCCAAATGAAGAGAGTTGGAAAGATTCAAGGTTGATCAAGACTAAGTCAAGAGTGAATCAAGTTGATCAACTCACAAAGCATAGAATATGTACCGGGAGGGATCAAGTGATCCCATGGTATGGTAAGCATTGTCCATTATGCTTTGTGTACTAACCCATGGTCTATGTGAGAGTTCTATGTGGGGTTAGGTATGTGTCCATGGGCTTGCGTCAAGAGGAAGATATCATACAACCCATGAAGAGGATGACATCAAGTGGTGATCGTCATCAAGATTGCCGTGTGCAAGTTCAAGTGGAGCATCATGAAGAGATCAAGTGCTTGAAGATTGTTGTCCATTGTGGTGACAATGGACTTGTGAAGATGTGCCGAAGAGTGTCTCACCCATAGTGGTTTATGGGGGAGCAATCAACTGGTCTTCATCGACCGAACACAATCAAGAAAGGTGGTCCATCTTGAGGAGGACAAGATCGTCATCATATAGCTCAAGTGGATTATGTGCAAGGCAAAGGTTTGCCCTTGATAGGTTTATGTTTTACCGGTCTCATGGTGGTAGTTGAGAGACTGGGTTATAGGACCAGTTGTCGTACTATCAAGGGGGGCTCTCGATGAGTAGCTTGATCTTATCGTTCGTTGAGAGCTCAAACCATTGCGTCCTTGCATCATCTTTCTTGGTTCTTGTTTGGTGTTTCTCTTTGTGAATTTTAGAGCTTGGTCATCTTCATGACAGGCTCGAGTTCATCGAAAATGGAGTTCACATGCATCTTCAATGATGCTTTCGATGTTGGAGGTTATGCCGGATCTTCGCTGTTTTGATGCTACTCATCGTCTTCTATCCAATTAGCTTGAGTTTGCTCAATTCGGAGCTCATTTGCAGAAGTTGTGGCAGTTCTAGTTTTCCATGGCGTATACTTGTTTTCGTGGAAGTGGCATAAGGGAGGCGCCATCGGTAGTACCGCGGCCCCGGAGCGGCAGTACCGCTGAAAGCCATAAGAGGTAGTACTGCTGTTTCATAGTGGTAGTACCGCCCACAGCCACAGGCGGTAGTACGGCTCCGGTTCTGCGCTAGTGCCACCTCGACTCGAGACCTGCATGTCTCGTATCGGGTTCAATGGCAGTAGCAGCGGCAGTACCGATTGTAAGCAGTAGTACCACCCCTACTACCGCTACTAGTGTCGCTCAATGACCCTCCTCTTTGTTCCTTCTCCCTTAGGCGTTGTGCGAGGTCCCAGTGGTAGTACCACTGGGCCGAGCGGTAGTACCGATGCGGCCAGTGGTAGTACCGCTCGCTTGAGCGGTAGTACCGCCCGCTTGAGCGGTAGTACTGCCCGCTGCGGGCTGTGAATGGGGACAACGGTTGGATTTTTTTCCCCTCCTATAAAAGGGGGTCTTCTTCCCCATTGAACTTTATCTCTTGAGATCGTGTTCTTCCCCCATTGTTGACCTTCTTCGAGCTTGCTAACTCTCAAACCCTCCATGGATTCTTGCTAGTTTTGGGGGGAAAAGAGAGAGGAGATCTAGATCCACATTTCCACCAATCACTTCCTCCTCTATGTGAGGGGAACCCCTTGGATCTAGATCTTGGAGTTCTTGGTGTTTTCCTTCTTGTTCTTCCTCTCATTTTCCTCCCTAGCATTAGTTGCTTTGGTGGGATTTGGGAGAGAAGGACTTGGGCACTCCGTGTGCCCTTGCCATTGCATTTGATGCATCAGTTTGAGTTCTCCATGGTGATACGTGGAAGTTTCAAGTTGAGAAGCTTATTACTCTTGGGTGCTTGGGCACCCTAGACGGTTGGTGGTGTTTGGAGCTCAATCATTGTGGTGTAAAGCTCCAGGCAAGCGTCAGGGGTCTCCAATTAGGTTGTGGAGATCATCTCGAGCAATTTGACGGGTACCGGTGACCACCCAAGGGTTGCCAAAGTGTACGGGTTCGGTAACCGCCCACAAGGGTTGCCATTTGTACGGGTTCGGTGACCGCCCTCAAGGGTCCCTTAGTGGAATCACGGCATCGTGTATTCTGCGAGGGCGTGCGGAGATTACGATGGCCCTGGTGGCTTCTTGGGGAGCATTGTGCCTCCACGCCACTCCAAACAGAGATTAGCATCCGCAAGGGTGTGAACTTTGGGATACATCATCGTCTCCGCGTGCCTTGGTTATTGTCAGTGTCAAAACCGGCAGATCTCGGGTAGGGGGTCCCGAACTGTGCGTCCAAGGATCAATGGTAACATGAGGCAGGGGACATGATGTTTACCCAGGTTCGGGCCCTCTTAATGGAGGTAATACCCTACTTCCTGCTTGATTGACTTTGATGAGTATAGGGATTACAAAAGTTGATCTACCTCGAGATCATAATGGCTAAACCCTAGATGTCTAGCCTGTATTGATTTCCTCTACGGACTAAACCCTCCAGTTTATATAGACACTGGAGGGGGCTAGGGTTATACAAGGTCGGTTTACAAAGGAAGGAAACTACACATCCGGCCGCCAAGCTTGGCATCCACGCAAAGGAGAATCCCATCCGGGAATGGGAGAAAGCCTTCTGTCTTGTATCTTCACGCCCATCAGTCTGGCCCATGTCACATAAGCCGGCTCCTTGAGGACCCCATAATCCAGGACTCCCTTAGTAGCCCCTAAACCGGGCTTCAATGACGACATATCCGGTGCGCAGATTGTCTTCGACATTGCAAGGCGGGTTCCTTCTCCGAATACTCCAAAGCATTCTTCCACATATAAGAACTGTATCCGGCCCTGTTTAACAATTACAACCCTAAGGTGAAAGGGCAAAAATACTTAAAACAGAATAAGTTACGTCCATAGGCAACTTTTTCAGCGAGACATTATGTTCTGGACTGGTTTTTATTCTGAACTGTTTTACAGCCTCTGCTTCGCACTTCGAGACACGACCATTGATGCGTCTTGTCAAAGCAGAGATAGTGTCCCCTTATCACGGGATTCTCATCAATACGGGTTTGGGTAATCCAACAGTGACGTTCGCACGACCACTTGGGAACAGGCGAGGTTTAAGGCTTATGAGGGGGCGCTTGATTTCACTGCCTTTATAAGAGGATAAGGATCCGTCTTTTAACCCCACGCCTTCTCCCTCCTCGGCTCATCCGCCCTCGAGCTCCAGCCCTCAAGATTCAACCCTTTCTGCCAGAAAGCACTCCAGCCATGTCTGGATCTGGAGCGCAGGGCAAGTGGATGGCCTCCTCCGTTATGGAGGGAAACATCAAGGAACTCCGGGAAGCGGGGTATCTGGGTAAGGAAATCGCCCACCGGCTTCCTGCCAAAAAGCAGATCATCCCCGCCCCGGGGCCTAATGAGAGGGTACTATTCACCCCCCATTTCCTTCGTGGATTAGGGTTTCCCCTCCATACTTTCATTCGTGGCCTCATGTTCTACTACAGGCTAGATTTCCACGATCTAGCCCCAAATTCCTTCCTCAACATCTCAGCATTTATAGTCGTGTGTGAGGCATTCCTCCGCATCTCCTAGGTCTTCAATGTGAAGCCAAAAGTGGTTGGCGGTGAACACGCGGAGTGTGGCGGCGCCATGGTGAGCAAACTCCCCAACGTTACCTGGCCCAAGGGTACCTTTGTGGAGACCGTGAAGCAATAGGGGTGGTTCTATATCACGGAACCCCATGACACCACATGGGCCACCCCTCCTAAATTTAAGCCCGAGCCTCCAATGCAGCTTACATCCTGGATCAACAAGGGCCTGGATTGGGCGTCGTCCGACGAGGTGATGACGCTGCAAAAGCGCGTCAAGGGTATGGTGGACAAGAACACTAGTCTTGCCGGCGTGATCCAGGTGATGCTTTTTCGTCGGACGCTCCCCTGCCAGCGCCAGACTCAGTATATGTGGGAGTTCGATCTGGCCAATCCCCGAACCCTGTAGTGGTTCTTCGGCACGACGCACGAAGACATATGGAAGCTACTTTTGAAGGCCCAGAAGCCATGGCCGAAAACGACCGAAGACCTCGGCCTCGACTACGCTCATCCAGCCACTCCCGTAAGTTTTCATGATAACTTTATTATTTGTAAATCCAAGGGGCGTACTAAGCTTTCCATTCTTACCACAGGGCTGGACGAAGAAGGCGGAGCGGATTCACTGTCCAGCTCCGCTGCCTGAAGACCCCGCCATCCCTCTATTAACGAGGATGCTGGTTCCGGCACCATATCAGGCACTGGAAAATAAGGCCAAGAAGAAGGGCAAGGAGGCCAAAAGTGGCCTCTGCCGTAAAGGTGCTTCGGACGTAGTGTCCGAAGACACCGAGACTCACTCCTCCCCAAAGGACAACGAAGGGGAGGAGGAAGAGAGTAATTCTCCCCTTAAGGGGGGAAAGAAGAAAAGGGGGGCTTCCGTGGAGCTGGAGGCGGAGGCGTCCAAGAAGGGGAAACTCTCCCTTTCGGACGATTCCGAATTGGACGCCGACGCCATCCCAAAGCGACGCTCCAGGCCGAAGCCCCTGGCCGAATCGTAAGTGTCCGAAAGACACCATACATATATCCGGTTTTATGCCTTGTGGTTCTAATATGTTGAATTACGTGTTGCAGTCCAGCTTGCAATCTCCCGCAGTGATCATCGTCCTCTGGGAATTCGCCGAGGCCGAACATGATGGAGAGCGAATCGCCTCCGCGGGCCTTCACGCCCACTGCTACGGAAAATACCGAAGTGTTGTCCCAAAGAACCTCTCCCGGTCATGGGGAGGTGCGGGAGGCCGAGAAGGTGGTGGCAGAGGGTAATACCTCAGTTGCCGGAGAGAGGGGGAACCGACGCCCATGGAGACAGGTGACGGGGGCCATGCCCAATTCAGCCCCCGACCGAATATTATTTCGGAGACCCGTACTGCCCGGAATCAGGTGAGCAGCCTCCTTCGAAGGAAGGGGGTGCACCAATTCCACCAGTGACCCCTGTCAATCCGGAGGCGCCGGATACCCTGGTGGAAGCACTTCAGAATGCTACCATTCTGGAAGAACATCGTACCCTTATGGGTATGATGGTTGAAAGGGTTCAGTCCACTAAAAGCGGATTGAACGAGGCCTACACTAGCCTTCTAAGAGGCTTTGAGGTATGTAATATGATGCCTTTTAGCTATAAAGGAAAACTGTGTGTGTATAGATAGTAGCCCCTAAGACTCTGTTTGGCTTTCATGAAGAAAGGCCGAACAGAGGATCTAATGACTCGTATAGGAGATTAACAGACATATCTATTTGAATCAAACAGGCCGCAATGCATGCATCAGCTTCCCAAGCCGCTGAAGCGTCAGAACCAAGGCGGAAGTTAGCAAAAAAGCAAGGTATGTGATACCAAAAAATGCATCTGAAATAACATCAGCAATAAGTTCTCATCTGAATAAATGTTATAACTTTGCTCATAGGAGACGCGTCTGAGGTCGAGACCCTCAAGAGCATGCTGGCCGAGGCCAAGAAGGAGCTGGAGGAGGAATGAGCCGCCCGCCGAAAACATGTGTCAAGGGTGGAGGAAGTCCATCAAGAGCTCAAGGATGCTATAAGAAAATGTGAGTCCTTAGAGCGCAAAATTTCGGATCAGAAATCTGAACTTTCTAAGGCCCTTCAAAGTGCACAAGAGGCCCGGGCCGAAGCCCAAAACGCCTGCCGGGAGATCCAGGAGGAAAGCAGATTGCGGTTGGTAAGGCTTTAATATGAAGAGCAAATTTGTGAGAAGGAAATATATCTTACTGACCCGACTTTGGAGTTCTCCAAGAGCTTTTGCAGATCTGCCCCGGAGTGTTGCTGATGCTGCAGAGTTCTTCCGAGCTGAAGAGGGGAATACAATGAAGAAGTTGTGCTGGTCGCAATACCTTGCGCTTGAGCATCCGGTGTCCCTCAACGATCAGCTGAAACAGCTGACCGAAATGCATAGGATGGCCGGATTGTCCATGAAGGATTTTATAATCCATCTGTGGCCTGCCGAACCCATACCCGGCAGTTACTTTGGGCTCGTGAAGCGGCTGGTCAATGCCTGCCCCGTCTTGATGCCATAAAGCAGTCGGTCTATATTGAAGGTGCGCGGTTTGCCTTCCCCCATGTCAAGGTGCAGTGGGCGAAGATGAACACCGTCAAGCTCGCGACTGAGGGACCGCCTGCAGGTAAAGAGCACCGCATGCCGGAGCGGTATTTTGATGATGTGCTGGAAGGATCCCGCATTGTTGAGGGCCAGTGTTCAAAGGACATCATTTTTGAATGAATGTATCGATGTTGTCCAATCCTATATTATGAAAACAAGGCTTATGTATGATATATTGCGTGTTTTACTTTAAAATATCTCCTCCTGTGCGGCTGTTTACGACATCTGAGAGTTGGCCAGTCGTCGGCTTCAGCCCCCACGTAGGTAGTAAGGGGGTGTTCGGGATAGCACTCACACACACTTGACCCAACGTCTTGGTCCGTGAAGGAGGTGTTAGTGCGGGAAACTAGACAATCAGACTATTTGGATTTATCACTCTCACTTAGCCATAGGAGTTTTACAATGAGAGTGTGGGCACATCCCCTAGTATTGTTCGATTATCCGAACTTGGGTGCTGTGGATGCTCGGCCGGGTGAAGGCCGGCCTGTCGCGTAATGCGGAAAAAAACGCAAGAGATTTATACTTAGTCACCGAATAGCTGACCAGCACTCGCCGCATCATGACAGTCAGTTTTTGGTTTTCTCCACTGAGGTGTTTGTCCGGATGAACCGGAAGCACAATCGCAGTAGTTCTCCCTTTACTACCTTAGCCGATAAGTGGAATGTAAGGTAGTAACCACAGGAGCCAGGCAACCAAACTATTGACCAAAGACATGATTCAGAGCTGATGGATATAATGCTATATTCGGGACGCCGAATTGTACTATAAAAGTGTTCGGACTTTATTCGGTATTGTAACACCCCGGATGTAACTTTCCATATTTGTAACTCCAACTCTTGCCATTTTCGGCTATGTGCTATGGTTTTCCCTCCGTGGTTGGGTTTGTCTTTTGTTTTGCATTTTGTTCATGTCATGCATCTCATATCATGTCATCATGTGCACCTCATTTGCATACGTGTTCGTCTCATGCATCCGAACATTTTCCCCGTTGTCCGTTTTGCATTCCGACGCTCCCACATGCACCGGCGCACCCCCTCTTGTCTCTTTGTCGTGAGAGGGTGTTAAACGTTCTCGGAATGGACCGAGGCTTGCCAAGTGGCCTTGGTACACCACCGGTAGACCACCTGTCAAGTTTCGTGCCATTTGGAGCTCGTTCGATACTCCAACGGTTAACCGTGTAACCGCATAGGACTCTTTTGGGTTGCAGCCCAACACCCCTCCAAAACAGCCCAAAACCCATCTAAGTCACTTCCATGCTCTCCGTCGTCGGATCACAATCGTGTGGGCGAAAACCACACCTCATTTGGACACTCCTAGCTCCCTCTACCTATAAATATGTGCACTCCCCCGAATTTCCGGACGAAACCCTAGTCTCCCTGCTCCCCTCGCGCCGCCGGACGAAATCCGGGCGGCCGGACACGTCCGCCCACGCCGCCGGACG
>NC_057798.1:207518457-207527979 GCF_018294505.1 Triticum aestivum
GCCCTCCGCGCCCTCCGCGCCCGGATCCGGCCGGCGCCGCCCAGATCCAGCCGGCGCCCACTCCGGCCACCCCGGCCTCTCCCCCCTCCGGCTCCACTCCGACCGACGAACCTCGAACCGCACGCCCCAGATCGGATCTGAGCAGGGTTGACTTCTCCCCCCCCCGGTTTTTTGTCTAAGTCATAATCTGTGATAATTTGTTGCATCTTCATCGCATCACATATTTGCACCCGTGGCTCCGTTTTGGGCGTGTAGCATACCAAATTGTTCGTCTCGAAGAGTACATCATTTCATTCCATTGCATCATTTACATTTGAGCTCATCTTGATGCCCGAAATTCTGTTAGAAGAGGGCTATGTGATGTTAGTTTCTGTTTCTTAACAGAACATGCACTTTTGTCATTTTTGCCATGATTAATGTGTGCATCTTATGTACTTGAGCCCTACATATATTTTGATCTATGCCATGCCAGCTTTACAGGGGTGTATGCCATGTATTTTTGTGATCTCTGTGGTGACTGGCACAAGCATGCAAACTAGGGATGATAATGTTGCTGATTTCAGGAACTTAGTAATTTCACTAAGTCATGTCCTGCTGTTATTTTTATGCCATGTGTTCATGTTGTTACAGAGAAATCTATGCCCATTTTGAGCATGATCAGTAAGGGTGTTTTGAACATATGGATGTCCTCTATCCATCCATGCCTTTGTTGGCAATTATGGAGTAGTCTAGCATGTCATTTTCTTGCTCTACTTTTGCTATAAAATGTTTCCTGGCAGATTGTTTACATGATATTCAATTTTTACAAGGTTGTTGTAGTTGATCCTTGTATGCTATGATGTTGTTCTTGCCATGTATAGCTTCTATGCCATGTCTTCTTGATGGGTGTATGCTTAGTTTATCATGTGATGCTCTGTAGTGAGTGCATCAAGCTCACGAACATGCCTACTTGTTATCTGTTTTTGCCATGTCCAGTTTTTCTGCCAAGTCTGAAATCTGTAATGAAACTTGCTATGTTTACATGGGTGCCATCATTTCTTATGGTCCTTTTTGGCTTATGGCCAGTAAGGGACTTTTGATCTATGCTTTGAGTAGAATCATGTAATGTCTTGTTTTGCTATTATAAGTTGCTGTAGCTTGTTGTTTGCTTGCTCTAAACATCCCTTCCTGATGTTAATTTCTGGCATACTAGTATTTTCACTAAGTCTGTGAACCTGATATTTTTTGCACTTTCACCATGCTTGATTGAGCCTGTTATGATGTGATTTAGCCGTAGCTCAGTGTTCCTCTTTTGTTAAGCATTTCCTGTTGATCACTGCTATATGCTTTGTTTGTATGTTGGGGTGCTGTAGCATAGTTTCTTGTTGCATGCTAAGTAGCATCGTGCTGTTAATCGCAGCTTTGTGCCATTCTTGTTTTGATTGCCATTTACAAACCGTGCATCCGATTCCGGTGATCTTTATATCGATTTCAACCAAAATCATCTCATCATTCCAGCGGCATACTTGGTTTGCCAAGTTGATGCTTTGTTCATCATTTTTCCTTCCGGAGCACGCATTTGATATGCATATCACATCTCGCATATCATGTCATGTATTGCATCATGTTGCTTGTGCATTGCTCCATGTTTGATTGTGGTTCCATTGCTTGTGTTCTTGCTTTGGGTAGAGCCGGGAGATGAGTACGTGAACGAGGAACCTGTTGAGAACGCCTACGAGGATCAAGCATTCGACAACTCTGAGAACCTTGCAGGCAAGATGACCATACCCTCGAAATCACTTCTATCTTTGCTTACTAGATGCTCGCTCTTTTGCTATGCCTATGCTACGTTACCTACCACTTGCTATATCATGCCACCCATATTGCCATGTCAAACCTCTAACCATCCTTTCCTAGCAAACCGTTGTTTGGCTATGTCACCGCTTTTGCTCAGCCCCTCTTATAGCGCTGCTAGTTGCAGGTGAAGATGAAGTTTGTTCCTGGTCGGAACATGGATATTTTGGGATATCACAATATCTCCTGTTTAATTAATGCACCTTATACATTTGGTAAAGGGTGGAAGGCTCGGCCTTATGCCTGGTGTTTTGTTCCACTCTTGCCACCCTAGTTTCCGTCATACCGGTGTTATGTTCCTTGATTTTGCGTTCCTTACGCGGTTGGGTGATTTATGGGACCCCCTTGACAGTTCGCTTTGAATAAAACTCCTCCAGCAAGGCCCAACTTTGGTTTTACCATTTGCCACCTATACCCCTTTTTCCCTTGGGTTTTCGCGAGCCCGAGGGTCATCTTTATTTTAGCCCCCCCGGGCCAGTGCTCCTTCGAGTGCTGGTCCAACCTGAGCGATGTCCGGCGCCCCTTGGGCAACCAGGGTCTATGCAAACCCGACGTCTGGCTCATCCGGTGTGCCCTGAGAACGAGATATGTGCAGCTCCTATCGGGATTTCTCAGCACTTCGGGCGGCTTTGCTGGTCTAGTTTTACCATTGTCGAAATGTCATGCGAACCGGGATTCTGAGACTGATCGGGTCTTCTCGGGAGAAGGTTTATCCTTCGTTCACCGTGAGAGCTTATGATGGGCTAAGTTGGGACACCCCTGCAGGGTATTATCTTTCGAAAGCCGTGCCCGTGGTTATGAGGCAGATGGGAATTTGTTAATGTCCGGTTGTAGAAAACCCGAAGTTGACCTTAATTAAAATACATCAACCACGTGTGTAACCGTGATGGTCTCTTCTCGGCGGAGTCCGGGAAGTGAACACGGTGTTGGAGTTATGTTTGATGTAAGTAGTTTCAAGATCACTTCTTGATCGCTACTAGCTTCACGACCGTGCCTCGCTTCTCTTCTCGCTCTCTTTTGCGAATGTAGCCACCATATATGCTAGTCGCTTGCTGCAGCTCCACCTCACTACACCAACCTTCCCTTAAGCTTAAATAGTCTTGATCTCGCGGGTGTGAGATTGCTGAGTCCCCGTGACTCACAGATTCTACCAAAACAGATGCAGGTACCGGTGATACCAGCGCAGATGGCGCAACTGAGCTGAAGTGGGAGTTTGATGAGGCCCTTGGTCGTTACTATGTTTCATTTCCAGACGATCAGTAGTGGAGCCCAGTTGGGACGATCGGGGATCTGTGTAGCTTTTGGGGTAGTCTTCTTTTATTTTGGTTCCGTAGTCGGACCTTGAGTGTATTCTGGATGATGGATGTTTATTTATGTATTGTGTGAAGTGGCGACTGTAAGCCAACTATGTATCTCTTTCCCTTATGTATTACATGGGTTGTGTGAAGATTACCTCACTTGCGACATTGCTTTCAATGCGGTTATGCCTCTAAGCCGTGCTTCGACACGTGGGAGATATAGCCGCATCAAGGGCGTTACAAGTTGGTAATCAGAGCCATCCCCGACTTAGGAGCCCCCTGCTTGATTGTTTGCTGGCGTTGTTGAGTCTAGAACAAAAATGTTTTGAGTCTTAGGATTATATATATCGGAGAGTAGGATTCTTTTTACTCCTCAGTCCCTTTGTCCTTCTGGTGAGGTCCCCTGACGTAGAAGTTTTGACTCTCCTCTCCTCAAATTTCACTAAAACATTTTTAGGATCACGCGGGTATCTTGGAATCGTTCCGATGGTTTTGTGATGAGAACATTGTTCTTGGTGCCTCCTGACATTTAGGGGTTGTGGCAGTGTCCCGGGGAATTGAGCTCCAAGGTGTTGTCGTCACAATTTTATCGTTGCAGTTCTGGAATACCTGAGTTTTGCCGACATCGAAAATCTCTTTTATGCAGTTGTTGGTGAGATAACCCCGATAACCCAGTACTGAGGTGAGTACGGGAGTATTGCCATGACTCGTATAACGGATGCTTTTCGAAGGTTGAGGTACACGATTTCCGAAGGTTTCTTGGTTATGTGTTGACGGATGGATACAGCTGGATGTAGGGATTGTTAGTTTGGGTGAGATATATTGCTTCCCCTGTATCCCCAACACCAGATTGCATAACCAGAAAGTTTCGGGAGTTTATAGGTGGGATTCAAGTAGCTCTAGCACTTCTTCCCGCAGATATTTGGTTTGTGATTGGGTAATCCTTACCACTTATTTGTTCCATTCATACCTTGTTTTCATTTTCATTCATCAATCTCTTATCAAGCGGCTTCTCACTTTAATGGACGTGATGTTTACTTTGGAATTCATTCGTTCATCCCTGTTCGAATGTTTATTGTGAAGACTATATGTTGCAATTTCTATCCGTTGATTCAACTTGTCTATCTGTCAATCAAGATGCTAACGGATGTCACCCTCTTCAGGATGGCTCTGCCAACGCGTCAGAATCTGGAACGGAGTGATGGGAGTCAGGCGAACCCTCCACCTCCACCTCCGCCTCCGGAGGCATGGCAAACTTTGATGGCAACCACTAACGCCAACACTCAGTTGTTGATTCAGCTGATGCAAGAGCGTAACCAAGGCCAAGGCAACCAAGGGAATCAAGGCCAAGGGCAGTTCTAACATCAGCCTCAGTTTCCTACCCTCAACTAGTTCCTTGCAAATCAGCCAAAGTCTTTCAGCTACTGTGCTGAGGCCACAGACGCCGACGATCGGCTCGTGGATATCAACAAGCATTTCGAATGCAGTAATGTCAGGCCTGAGGACTACGTCAAGTTCGCATCTTTTCAGCTCAAGGATCAGGCAACTGATTGGTTCCAGCAATACAAGGATTCTAGAGGAGGTCGAGTGATTACTTGGACTGATTTCTGTCGGGACTTTAAAGCTCACCACATTCCTACCAGTGTTGTTGAGAGCAAGCGTGAGGAGTTCCGCAATCTCAAGCAAGGCAACATGTCAGTGTACGAATACAACAAGCAGTTTCAGAAACTTGCTCGCTTCGCTAAACAAGACGTTCCTGATGAAAAGAGTATGATCTATCAATTCAGAGGTGGCCTTAGAGAGGATCTGCAGTTAGCTCTCGTTCTTGTTGAGCCTACTCAGTTTGATCAATTCTACAATATGGCACTCAAGCAAGAAGGTGCTCAGCTCAAGTGTGAGGCTTCAAAGAAAAGAATCAGGGATGCAGTTCAGTCTTCTTCTTCCTCTCAAGGCGCAGCTAAGCAGCAAAAGTTCTACCTTCCTCCTCCTCCGTTTCGTTAGCCTTACCAACAGAAGAACTTAGATAGTCATGGATCTTCCCACCCACCCAACCCAATCTATCAGAACAAGTCTCAGCCTCAAGCTCCAAGGTCAAATGCTCCTTATCACCGTCCGCTCTCAGAGGTGACCTGCAACAAGTGTCAGCAAAAAGGTCACTATGCGAACAAATGCTTCAACCAAAGGCGCCTTCCTCCTCCTCCTCCTGTGAGGTCTTCAACCAATGCAGTGGTCAAGCATAATCCCAAGTCTACAAAGGTGAACATGATGAATGCAGCGCAAGCAGAGGAATCTACTGATGTGATAATGGGTAATCTCTCAGTTAATGATATTCCTGCAAAAGTCTTATTTGATACTGGTGCATCGCATAGTTTCATCTCAAGACCTTTTTCATCTAAGCATGAGAAGGTTTTTCAAGATTTGCCTAGACCGTTATTAGTTGTCTCTCCGGGTAAATTCATGAACGCAAGCTCCATGGTTCGGGATGTCTCTATCCAGATGGGCGACTATAGATTTCTGTCTTCTCCAATTGCCCTTGGTGACTCGGACATCGATCTAATTCTCGGGATGGACTGGCCTTCTAAGCACAAAGCTCAACTTGATTGTGCTGCCAGGGAAATTCGATTGACACACTCTTCTGAGGATGTTATCATCTATGCCGCTCGTGATGAAACCACTCGGTTGTTTTCTCTCAATGAGAAGGGAGAGCTACATGCAATCTCTCAAATTCCAGTCGTTTGTGAGTACCAAGATGTCTTTCCAGAAGAGCTTCCGGGTATGCCTCCTCATCGGCCAGTCGAATTCGCTATCGATCTTGAGCCTGGCACTGAACCCGTTTGCAAGCGTCCATACAAGCTTGGACCTGAAGAACTGAAGGAATTGAAGAAACAGCTCGATGAACAAGAGCGTCTGGGTTTGATCAGACCGAGTTCATCTCCATGGGGATGTGGAGTTATTTTTGTCCAGAAGAAGGATGGCACGGACCGACTTTGCGTCGATTACCGTCCATTGAACAAGAAGACAATCAAGAACAAGTATCCACTTCCCAACATCAATGAGCTATTCGAGCAACTCAAAGGTGCTAAAGTATTCTCCAAGCTTGACCTCCGTATGGGTTATCATTAGATTCGCATTTGTGAACAAGATATTCCCAAGACAGCATTCAGAACAAGCTATGGTTCTTATGAATATACTGTCATGTCTTTCGGCCTTGTCAATGCTCCTCCAACATTCTCTCGAATGATGAACTTTATCCTCAACCCCTACACCAATGATTTCGTCTTGGTGTATCTCGATGATATTTTGGTCTTCTCCAAGAACAAGCAGGATCATGCCAAACATTTGCGATTGGTGCTCGACAAGCTCAAAGAGCATCAATTCTATGCGAAGTTTTCCAAATGTGAGTTCTGGCTTGATGAAGTTCTTTATCTTGGTCACATCATCTCCGCCAAGGGCATCGCTGTTAATTCCGAGAAGGTGTCTTCAATTGTGAATTGGGAACCTCCTCAGAATGTCAAGCAGCTCCGCAGTTTTCTTGGGCTTGCAAGCTATTGTCGAAGATTCATTGAGAATTTCTCTAAGATTGCAAAGCCTCTTTCCAACCTCCTCCAGAAGCATGTCAAGTATGTCTGGACGCCTGAGTGTGACGTTGCTTTCAACACCCTCAAAGAGAAGCTAGTCACAGCTCCTGTCTTGACTCCTCCTGATGAATCCAAGCCATTCGAAGTATTCTGTGATGCTTCTCTTCAAGGTCTCGGTGCTGTGTTAATGCAAGAGAAGAAAGTTGTGGCCTATACCTCTCGTCAGTTGAAGCCCAACAAAAAGAACTACCCCACTCACGATCTCGAGATGGCGGCAGTTGTCCATGCATTGATAACATGGAGACATCTCTTGTTGGGAAGGAAAGTGGACATTTTCACCGATCACAAGAGTCTCAAGTATATCTTAACTCAACCCAACCTCAACCTCAGGCAAACTCGATGGGTCGAAATAATTCAAGAGTACAATCCAAGTATTGAATATACTCCTGGCAAGGCGAATGTGATTGCAGATGCTCTGAGCAGAAAGGCTTATTGCAACAGTCTAATTCTCAAGCCATTTCAACCGGATCTTTGTGAAGCTTTCCGCAAGCTGAATCTTCAAGTTGTTCCTCAAGGCTTTCTTACCAACCTCATAGTCTCTCCTACTTTGGAAGATCAAATTCGTGAGGCACAACTCTGGGATACCATGGTGAAGAAGGTGAAACGTGGTATTGACAAGGGCATTTCCAAATACAAGTGCTATCGCTTGGATGACAAAGACACTCTTTTCTTTGAGGATCGAATTGTGGTTCCCAAAGGCGATTTGAGAAAAGTCATTATGAATGAGGCACACAATTCTCTTCTATCCATTCATCCTGGAAGTACGAAGATGTACCATGACCTCAAGCAGTCGTTTTGGTGGACTCGAATGAAGCGAGAAATTGCTCAATTCGTGAATGAATGTGATGTCTGCAGAAGGGTGAAAGCAGAACACCAAAGACCAGCGGGTCTCCTCCAACCTCTTGCTATTCCGGAATGGAAATTTGATCATATCGAGATGGACTTCGTGACTGGATTTCCTAATTCCAAGCGTGGAAATGATGCGATCTTCGTTGTCATTGACAAGTTTACTAAAGTGGCTCATTTTCTTCCTATCAAAGAATCTATCACAGCAGCTCAGCTGGCAGAGCTATACACCTCCAGAATTGTCTCCTTGCACGGTATTCCACAATTGATCTCTTCAGACCGCGGAAGCATCTTCACTTCTAAGTTCTGGGACTCCTTTCAGAAGGCCATGGGCACCAACATTCGTTTCAGCACAACTTTCCATCCTCAAACAAGTGGCCAAGTCGAGCGAGTCAATCAAATCCTTGAAGACATGCTCAGGGCTTGTGTCATTTCCTTTGGCATGAAGTGGGAAGATTGTCTTCCATATGCCGAGTTCTCCTACAACAACAGCTTCCAAGCAAGTTCGGGCAAGGCCCCATTCGAAATTCTCTATGGTAGAAAGTGCCGTACTCCTCTCAATTGGTCCGAGACAGGTGAACGCCAACTTCTTGGCAACGACTTGATCATAGAAGCCGAAGAAATGTGCAAAGTCATTCATGAGAATCTCAAAGCCGCGCAATCGCGCCAGAAGAGCTATTATGATGACAAGCACCGTGATGTGGCTTTTGAAATCGGAGACCATGTCTACCTCCGCGTCTCTCCAATGAAACGCACTCGTCGCTTCGGTATCAAAGGGAAGCTTGCCCCTAGATACATGGGTCCTTTCAAGAACATTGGCAAAAGAGGCGATCTCGCCTATCAACTTGAGCTTCCATCCAACTTTGCAAACGTGCACGATGTGTTTCACATGTCACAGCTTCGCAAGTGCTTCAAGATTCCTGAACGCACAATCAACTTTGAAGAAATTGACCTCCAAGAAGATCTCTCTTATCATGAGCACCCCGTTGCTATTCTTGAAGAAACCGAGCGCAAGACTCGCAACAAGTCAATCAAATTCCTGAAAGTGAAGTGGTCACACCATTCCGACCGAGAAGCCACCTGGGAGCGCGAGGATCACCTCCATTCCGAATATCCGGAGTTCTTTCAGTCCTAGATCTCGGGACGAGATCCTCTTGTAGTGGTGGAGTGTTGTGACACCCCAGATGTAACTTTCCATATTTTTAACTCCAACTCTTGCCATTTTCGGCTATGTGCTATGGTTTTCCCTCCGTGGTTGGGTTTTGTCTTTTGTTTTGCATTTTGTTAATGTCATGCATCTCATATCATGTCATCATGTGCACCTCATTTGCATACGTGTTCGTCTCATGCATCCGAACATTTTCCCCGTTGTCCGTTTTGCATTTCGACGCTCCCACATGCACCGGCGCACCCCCTCTTGTCTCTTTGTCGTGAGAGGGTGTTAAACGTTCTCGGAATGGACCGAGGCTTGCCAAGTGGCCTTGGTACACCACCGGTAGACCACCTGTCAAGTTTCATGCCATTTGGAGCTCGTTTGATACTCCAACGGTTAACCGGGTAACCGCATAGGCCTCTTTTGGGTTGCAGACCAACACCCCTCCAAAACAGCCCAAAAACCCATCTAACTCACTTCCATGCTCTCCGTCGTCGGATCACAATCGTGTGGGCGAAAACCACACCTCATTTGGACACTCCTAGCTCCCTCTACCTATAAATATGTGCACTCCCCCGAATTTCCGGACGAAACCCTAGTCTCCCCGCTCCCCTCGCGCCGCCGGACGAAATCCGGGCGGCCGGACACATCCGCCCGCGCCGCCAGACGAATCAGGCGCCGCCACGTGGGTAGCCCGCGCCCCACATCGCCGCCGGCCCGCGAAGCCCGCCGCGGGCCCTCCCGCGCTCGACCC
>NC_057798.1:207528472-207560478 GCF_018294505.1 Triticum aestivum
CATAATCTGTGATAATTTGTTGCATCTTCATCGCATCACATCTTTGCACCTGTGGCTCCGTTTTGGGCGTGTAGCATACCAAATTGTTCGTCTCGAAGAGTAAATCATTTCATTCCATTGCATCATTTACATTTGAGCTCATCTTGATGCCTGAAATGCTGTTAGAAGAGGGCTATGTGATGTTAGTTTCTGTTTCTTAACAGAACATGCACTTTTGTCATTTTTGCCATGATTAATCTGTGCATCTTATGTACTTGAGCCCTACATATGTTTTGATCTATGCCATGCCAGCTTTACAGGGGTGTATGCCATGTATTTTTGTGATCTCTGTGGTGACTAGCACAAGCATGCAAACTAGGGATGATAATGTTGCTGATTTCAGGAACTTAGTAATTTCACTAAGTCATGTCCTGCTGTTATTTTTATGCCATGTGTTCATGTTGTTACAGAGAGATCTATGCCCATTTTGAGCATGATAAGTAAGGGTGTTCTGAACATATGGATGTCCTCTATCCATCCATGCCTTTGTTGGCAATTATGGAGTAGTCTAGCATGTCATTTTCTTGCTCTACTTTTGCTACAAAATGTTTCCTGGCAGATTGTTTACATGATATTCAATTTTTACAAGGTTGTTGTAGTTGATCCTTGTATGCTATGATGTTGTTCTTGCCATGTATAGCTTCTATGCCATGTCTTCTTGATGGGTGTATGCTTAGTTTATCATGTGATGCTCTGTAGTGAGTGCATCGAGCTCACGAACATGCCTACTTGTTATCTGTTTTTGCCATGTCCAGTTTTTCTGCCAAGTCTGAAATCTGTAATGAAACTTGCTATGTTTACATGGGTGCCATCATTTCTTATGGTCCTTTTTGGCTTATGGTCAGTAAGGGACTTTTGATTTATGCTTTGAGTAGAATCATGTAATGTCTTGTTTTGCTATTATAAGTTCCTGTAGCTTGTTGTTTGCTTGTTCTAAACATGCCTTCCTGATGTTAATTTCTGGCATACTAGTATTTTCACTAAGTCTGTGAACCTGATATTTTTTGCACTTTCACCATGTTTGATTGAGCCTGTTATGATGTGATTTAGCCATAGCTCAGTGTTCCTCTTTTGTTAAGCATTTCCTGTAGATCACTGCGATATGCTTTGTTTGTATGTTGGGGTGCTGTAGCATAGTTTCTTGTTGCATGCTAAGTAGCATCGTGCTCTTAATCGCAGCTTTGTGCCATTCTTGTTTTGATTGCCATTTGCAAACCATGCATCCGATTCCGGTGATCTTTATATCGATTTCAACCGAAATCATCTCATCTTTCTAGCGGCATACTTGGTTTGCCAAGTTGATGCCTTGTTCATTATTTTTCCTTCCAGAGCACGCATTTGCATTGCATATCACATCTCGCATATCATGTCATGTATTGCATCATGTTGCTTGTCCATTGCTCCATGTTTGATTGTGGTTCCATTGCTTGTGTTCTTGCTTTGGGTAGAGCCGGGAGACGAGTACATGAACGAGGAACCTGTTGAGAACGCCTATGAGGATCAAGCCTTCGACAACTCTGAGAACCTTGCAGGCAAGATGACCATACCCTCAAAATCACTTCTATCTTTGCTTACTAGATGCTCGCTCTTTTGCTATGCCTGTGCTACGTTACCTACCATTTGCTATATCATGCCACCCATATTGCCATGTCAAACCTCTAACCATCCTTTCCTAGAAAACCGTTGTTTGGCTATGTCACCGCTTTTTCTCAGCCCCTCTTATAGCGTTGCTAGTTGTAGGTGAAGATGAAGTTTGTTCCTGGTCGGAACATGGATATTTTGGGATATCACAATATCTCCTGTTTAATTAATGCACCTTATACATTTGGTAAAGGGTGGAAGGCTCGGCCTTATGCCTGGTGTTTTGTTCCACTCTTGCCACCCTAGTTTCCGTCATACCGGTGTTATGTTCCTTGATTTTGCGTTCCTTACGCGGTTGGGTGATTTATGGGACCCCCTTGACAGTTCGCTTTGAATAAAACTCCTCCAGCAAGGCCCAACTTTGGTTTTACCATTTGCCACCTATACCCCTTTTTCCCTTGGGTTTTCGCAAGCCCGAGGGTCATCTTTATTTTAGCCCCCCCGGGCCAGTGCTCCTTCGAGTGCTGGTCCAACCTGAGCGATGTCCGGCGCCCCTTGGGCAACCAGGGTCTATGCCAACCCGACGTCTGGCTCATCCAGTGTGCCCTGAGAACGAGATATGTGCAGCTCCTATCGGGATTTGTCGGCACTTCAGGCGGCTTTGCTGGTCTAGTTTTACCATTGTCGAAATGTCATGCGAACCAGGATTCCGAGACTGATCGGGTCTTCCCGGGAGAAGGTTTATCCTTCGTTGACCGTGAGAGCTTATGATGGGCTAAGTTGGGACACCCCTGCAGGGTATTATCTTTCGAAAGCCGTGCCCGCGGTTATGAGGCAGATGGGAATTTGTTAATGTCCGGTTGTAGAAAACCCGAAGTTGACCTTAATTAAAATACATCAACCACGTGTGTAACCGTGATGGTCTCTTCTCGGCGGAGTCCGGGAAGTGAACACGGTGTTGGAGTTATGTTTGACGTAACTAGTTTCAGGATCACTTCTTGATCGCTACTAGCTTCACGACCGTGCCTTGCTTCTCTTCTCGCTCTCTTTTGCGAATGTAGCCACCATATATGCTAGTCGCTTGCTGCAGCTCCACCTCATTACACCAACCTTCCCTTAAGCTTAAATAGTCTTGATCTCGCGGGTGTGAGATTGCTGCGTCCCGTGACTCACAGATTCTACCAAAACAGATGCAGGTACCGGTGATACCAGCGCAGATGGCGCAACTGAGCTGAAGTGGGAGTTTGATGAGGCCCTTGGTCGTTACTATGTTTCATTTCCAGACGATCAGTAGTGGAGCCCAGTTGGGACGATCGGGGATCTGTGTAGCTTTTGGGGTAGTCTTCTTTTATTTTGGTTCCGTAGTCGGACCTTGAGTGAATTCTGGATGATGGATGTTTATTTATGTATTGTGTGAAGTGGCGACTGTAAGCCAACTATGTATCTCTTTCCCTTATGTATTACATGGGTTGTGTGAAGATTACCTCACTTGCGACATTGCTTTCAATGCGGTTATGCCTCTAAGTCGTGCTTCGACACGTGGGAGATATAGCCGCATCGAGGGCGTTACAGGTATTTTAAGAGATGTACATGGCTCAATAGAGCCCCTGGCGATTTAGGTCATACCGAGGTGTACATGACAATCGGACAAAAACAGGAAACACTGATTAAGAGGTAGGCCAATACCGCATAGGTTGGGCTAGAAACTATTTCCATTATAGTCTGATTGATACGTCAAGACGTATTGGTACAGATAGTGTGGTAAGCAACAAGGCTATTTTACATGCCGAGCATAAGGGCAAGTTGTGTATGGATCCTGAAAATGGGCGAGGTGGTCTTTAAAGACCCTTTAGGTACTCTGCGTGTATACGCTGCTTTTCTCCTTGGTGTATTGTCCTTCGAGAGGATCGTCGATTGGTGTTTTCATGATAGGTCGAAAAGTAGCCTTGGTACCTTCGAAGAGGTGATGTGGGTTGTAAGGAACCTGAAAATAATAAAAGAAAAAGGGAAAAGAAAAAGGAAATATGAGTGTCCAGGTAGGGTCTAGTCGTATTGTGGACTTTATCTTTATTATATCTCCATCCGTTCCCATGGTATTTTGAGTGCGTAATTATGTACGCGTGGAACATATGCCACAATTTGGTAGGGGCTAAGATGGAAGCCGAATTGCTAATCGAGCTCCTGACGAGCTGGACTGTCATACTGTGGGGTAGTCCGGACTCGTTTGTCACCGTCCGAGGACTTGGCCGCCGATGTAATAGTCGGTTTGATGAGGCCGCCCTATACTTCTGCTGCCAGGGCTGCGGTGTGCTCCTCAGTACGGAGGGAGCATTCCATGTTTCCATTGACTGTTATAACAGCGCGTGGTCCATGCATCTTGAGTTTGAGATAGGAATAGAGTGGGACTGCATTGAAGTGAGCAAACGCAGTTTGTCCGAGCACTGCGTGGTAGCCACTGCGGAAGGGGACGATGTAGAAGATCAAGTCTTCGCTTTAGAAGTTGTCCGGTGAACCGAAGATAACCTCCAATGTGATTGAGCCTGTGCAGCGGGCCTCTACACCAGGTATTACTCCTTTAAAGGTAGTTTTTGTGGGCTTGATTCTTGATGGATCAGTACCCATCTTGCGGACTGTGTCCTGATAGAGCAGGTTAAGGCTGCTGCCACTGTCCATGAGGACTCGCATAAGGTGGAATCCGTCAATGATTGGGTCGAGGACTAGTGTGGCCGAACCTCCATGACGGATACTGGTCAAATGGTCCTTGCGATCGAAGGTGATCGGACAGGCCGACCATGGGTTGAATTTTGGGGCGACTGGCTCTATCGCATAGACGTCCCTTAGCATGCGCTTGCACTCCCTCTTGGGGATATGAGTGACGTATATCATATTCACCATTTTTATTTCGGGGGGAAATTTCTTCTGCCCCCCTGTGTTTGGTGGGCGAGGCTCCTCGTCATCGTCCTCGCTGGGCGACCCTTTCTCCTTATGTTCGGCATTTAACTTGGCGGCTTGTTTGAAGACCCAACAACTTCTGTTGGTATGGTTGGCAGGCTTGTCTGGAGTGCCGTGGATCTGGCAAGGTCGATCAAGTATTCGGTCCAGGCTTGATGAACCGCCCTTGTTACGTTTAAATGGCCTCTTCCGTTGTCCGGGTTTGTAGCCACTGAATCCGGCGTTGACCGTCATATCCTTTGTATTATCATTGTTGCTTGGACACTTATGTTTTTTGTGTCGGGGCCTTCCGTTGCCGTTTCTAGCTTCGGAAGTGCCTGGGTTGCTGGTACTGTTGTCGCTACAGGCTAGCCAGCTATCTTCGCCCATGCAAAAGCGGGTCATTAGTGCTGTAAGGGTTGCCATGGACTTAGGCTTTTCTTGGAAGAGGTGTCGTGCGAGCCATTCCTCGCGGATGCTATGTTTAAAGGCCGCTAAGGCTTCGGCGTCCGGACATTCAACAATCTGGTTCTTTTTAATTAGGATCCTAGTCTAGAATTTCCTGGCCGACTCTCTGGGCTACTAGACTATATGACTGACGTCATCGGCTTCCGGAGGCCGGATATATGTGCCTTGGAAGTTGTCTCTAAAGGCATTTTCCAAGTCTTCCCAGCTTCCAATAGAGTTTTCTAGGAGGCTGTTTAACCAGTGCCGAGCTGGTCCCTTAAGTTTTAGGGGGAGGTATTTGATGGCATGTAGATCGTCACCGTGAGCCATGTGAATGTGGAGAAGAAAATCTTCAATCCATACCGCGGGATCTGTTGTGCCATCGTATGATTCGATGTTCACGAGTTTAAACCCTTCTGGGAACTGGTGCTCTATTACCTCATCAGCGAAGCATAGGGGGTGTGTGGCGCCTCTGTATCGGGCGACGTCACGACGCAGTTTGGATGAAGTCCGTATGCGATTTTCGGCCCGGGTGAGGTTGAGCTTGTCGCGCCAGGCCTGATGGCCTTCCTCACGCACTGGGGCACGCCTCCTTGATCCATAGATTGATCTGGTCTGACCGACTCTATTTTCAAGGTCTTGTCATAGGTCGTAAGTGTATCCTGAAGCCGCTGTCTCTCTGCCTCTACGACGAGGTGGTGTGGGCGGGTGTTCGGCTTGAGTTGCGCTCTGTCCCGGCCACGTGGCGGGCGGTCAGGTCTGTTAGCCGCGTTACGCGTTGGTGTTATAGTCTCTAGGGCCTCATCATGGAATTGGGTAGCAGCTTGCACTTCGGGTAACTCTTTGTTGGGCGCTCGAGGCCGTATTCCTCGCTGCGAGGACATTAGTCCATTTGTCATTGAGCAACTCCTGATCAGCTTGATGCTGTTGTTGCTTCTTTTTCAAGCTTCTTGCAGTGGCTATTAGCCGGCACTTAAAGCGCTCTTGGTCAAGGGGTTCCACCGGCACGATGAAATCTTCGTCGCCGAGGCTCACATCCTCTTCGGAGATCAGTAGGTAGTTACTATCCTCCAATCCCTCATTCCCGACAAGATCGTCGGGGTTAAATTGCCCCTCCTCCACATCCATTGGTTCAGATGTGGGTTCAACAGGGGCTTCGGGGTCTTCGGAGTTATTTGGAGTATTATCATCTTCGGTGCCGGTGTTACTGTCTTTGCACGACACGGTTTTGATCGGCGTTGCTGGCGTCGACGCTTTGGAGGTGCGTCAGCAGGCTTGTCCTCCACCAGATCCTTCCTGCCGTCGTCGTCATCCTCTTTGGGTGTATCCACCATATACACGTCATATGAGGAAGTGGTTGTCCAGCGTCCGGTAAACAACGGGTTTTGGGACTGCTCCTCTCCTGCATCGTCGTCTATACCATCGATGTCTTCGGAAGCGTAATCGAGCATGTCGGTTAGGTCCTCGACAGTGGCTATGAAGTGGGTGGTGGGTGGGAAGTAAAATTCCCTATTTTCAGCCCCTAGTGCAGGCTGGACGCAATTCGGAAGCGGTTCCTCTGTGATAGCGAGCGACCGCATTAAGTCCAGAGCCTCGTTTAAGGGCGAGGGTTGGACGAAGATACGAGAGTCCGCGGTGTCGGCCAGGGTAAGCACCTTCTGGCCATGTTTGCTTGGCGTGGACTTCGAAAGTTCGGATCTGGAGTACGGGCGCGAGTCCGGCTTCATGATGATAGAGGAAGCCTGGCGTGATTCCGGGCCTGCCGGCAACGCGCTCCCCTCCGTTTCTCCGGTGACAAGCTCTATAGCTGCAGGGAGTCCGGCGAGCTCTAGACTCCCGTCTTCGGACCTGGTGATGAGCTCCGGATTCAAGGCCGGAGCGGTGGTTGGGGCCACGAATCCTTGGAAGATCAAGTCTCCTCGGATATTAGCGACATAGTTCTGATCTCCAAAACTGATCTGGTGACCAGGGGCGTAGCTGTCGATCTGCTCTAGGTGGCCAACCGAGTTGGCGCGCAGTGCGAAGCTGCCGAATACAAAGATCTGGCCGGGGAGGAAAATCTCCTTCACGGCAGCATTGTTGTGGATGATCGATGGAGCCATCAAGCCTTTCGACGATGGCATAGTGGAACTCTCAATGAAAGCACCAATGTCGGTGTCAAAACCGGCAGATCTCGGGTAGGGGGTCCCGAACTGTGCATCTAAGGATCAATGGTAATAGGAGGCAGGGGACACGATGTTTACCCAGGTTCGGGCCCTCTTAATGGAGGTAATACTCTACTTCCTGCTTGATTGACTTTGATGGGTATAGGGATTACAAGAGTTGATCTACCTCGAGATCATAATGGCTAAACCCTAGATGTCTAGCATGTATGATTATGATTGCCTCTACGGACTAAACCCTCCGGTTTATATAGACACTGGAGGGGACTAGGGTTATACAAGGCCGGTTTACAGAGGAAGGAAAACTACACATCTGGACGCCAAGCTTGCCATCCATGCAAAGGAGAGTCCCATCCGGATACGGGAGAAAGCCTTCTGTCTTGTATCTTCACGGCCCATCAGTTCAGCCCATGTCACATAAGCCGGCTCCCCGAGGACCCCGTAATCCAGGACTCCCTCAGTTATCTCTTACCTGAGCCCTTTACTTATGCACTTTACTTTGTGATAGCTATATAGTTTCTTGTCATATATGTTGCTATCACCTAGTTGTTTATCTTGCTTAGCATAAGCTGTTGGTGCACATAGGTGAGCCTAGTTGTTGTAGGTTTTGTGCTTGACAAATTAACCGCTAGGTTTATTCCGCATTTGTTCAAGCCTAAACCGTAATTATTTTAAAGCGCCTATTCACCCCCCTCTAGGCGACATCCACGATCTTTCACTCTCCTTCTAGAAATTAACATTATTTCTAATTTTGAAGATGTATGTTGTCTGTCATCCAGAAAATGATTCCGACAAGCTTGACCCCGAAACTACGCACAGTGAAGGTCTTGGCACTAGAATCTGTCAGCCCCAACCTGAGCAAGCTGTCAGTTTCCTGAGATGCTTTCCGTGCCTCGAGAAGCTATACATCGAGGTGATGTTCCTTTCCTTCTAAATGTTGACCATAAGGGAGTTCAATTTGTGACACCTTTTCCCAAGTTTACAATGACAATATACTACGATTTCTAAAGGAATTTTTGGAGGATTTTAGTACATACATGTTTCCCCCCATATTAGTTGCTTAATCCATATGGTTACAATACATAAGAATTTCTCCTTTGGATTCATCTGTACTAGTTTTCTTAGGGAGCTTTTCATCCACTCTAACCTCTTGTGAAGAAGGCTACATTTTTCTAGATTGTAATCAAATGCCCATGTTAATTGATACGTCTCCATCGTATCTACTTTTCCAAACTCTTTTGCCCTTGTTTTGGACTCTAATTTGCATGAGTTGAATGGAACTAACCCGGACTAATGTTGTTTTCAGCAGAATTGCCATGGTGTTATTTTTGTGCAGAAATAAAAGTTCTCGGAATGACCTGAAACTTCACGGAGATCAGTTTTGGGAGAAATAAAAAATATTGGCGAAATAATCAACCGAAGGGGGCCCACACCCTGTCCACAAGGGTGGAGGACCTGGCCACCCCATGGGACACACCCTCTATCCTTGTGGGCCCCCTGGACCTCCACCGACCTCAACTCCAACTCCATATATTCACATTCGGGAATAATAAAATCAGAGAGAAGGATTCATCACGTTTTACGATACGGAGCCGCCGCCACCTCCTGTTCTTCCTTGGGAGGGCAGATCTGGAGTTCGTTCGGGGCATCGGAGAGGGGAAATCGTCGCCGTCGTTAGCATCAACCATCCTCCATCACCAATTTCATGATGCTCACTGCCGTACGTGAGTAATCCCATCATAGTCTTGCTGGACGGTGATGGGTTGGATGAGATTTACCATGTATCAAGTTAGTTTTGTTAGGTTTGATCCCTAGTATCCACTATGTTCTAAGATTTATGTTGCTATGACTTTGCTATGCTTAATGCTTGTCACTAAGGCCTGAGTGCCATGATTTCAGATCTGAACCCTTTATGTTTTCATGAATATATTTGTGTTCTTGATCCTCTCTTGCAAGTTATAGTCACCTACAACGTGTTATGATCCGGCAACCCCGGAGTGACAATAGTCGAGACACTTCCCGGTGATGATCGTAGTTTGAGGAGTTCATGTATTCACTAAGTGCTAATGCTTTGGTCTAGTACTCTATTAAAAGGAGGCCTTAATATCCCTTAGTTTACAATAGGAACCCGCTACCATGGGAGGGTAGGACAAAAGATGTCATGTAAGTTCTTTTCCATAAGCATGTATGACTATATTCGAAATACATGCCTACATTATACTGATGAATTGGAGCTAGTTCTGTGTCACCCTAGGTTATAACTGTTGCATGATGAATGCCATCCGACATAATTATCCATCATTGATCCATTGCCTACGAGCTTTTCACATATTAATCTTTGCTTCGTTACTTTCCGTTGCCACTGTTACGATTGTTACAAAACTGCTACTGTTACTTTTGCCACCATTACCACTACTTCCATACTACTTTGCTACTAAATATTTTGCTACAGATATTACGTCTTTCAAGTGTGGTTGAATTGACAACTCAGCTGCTAATACTTGAGAATATCCTTTGGTTCCCCTTGTGTCGAATCAATAAATTTGGGGTGAATAATTACCCTCGAAAACTGTTGCGATCCCATATACTTGTGGGTTATCAAGACCTTTTTCTGGCACCGGGGACCATAGCTCTATTCTCTGAGTCACTTGGGATTTATATCTGCTGATCACTATGAGGAATTTAAAAGATCAAAGAACCAATATTTTTACCTCAACTACGAGGGGAGGTAAGGAACTGCCATCTAGCTCTGCACTTGATTCTCCTTCTGTTTTGAGTAACTTGCAACACCTACACCTTCTATTGATTCTGATATGTTGCATGTTATTGATGATGCCACTTATGCTATGCATGATGCTTATGATGAAACTACTTCTCTGCTTGATAATACTGTGCCACTAGGTGAATTTTTTGATGAACAACTAGCTAGGGTTAGAGAGAATGAAATTACTGAAACTGATGATATTATTGAAACTGAAGATTATGACTCTCCCCCTAGATATGAATTGCCTGTTGTACCTGAGGGTTATATTATGGTTGAGGAAACTGCTAGAGACTTCCTTGCTTGTAATGATAGAGATGATCTTAAGAAACTGTTAGCTAAGCTAAAAGAAAAGTCTTTGAATGCTAGAATGCAACATGACCCTATGTTTGCTACTTCACCTATCTTTGTTATTGATAAAGATTATGAATTCTCTGTCGATCCTGAGTTAATTACTTTGGTTGAATCTGATCCTTTCTATGGTTATGAATCTGAAACTGTTGTGGCACATCTTACTAAATTGAATGATATAGCCACCCTATTTGCTCATGAGGAAAAAATTCGGTATTACTATATTCTTAAATTGTTTCCTTTCTCATTAAAGGGTGATGCTAAGTTATGGTTTAATTCTCTTGCTCCTC
Organism: Triticum aestivum; assembly: GCF_018294505.1. Lineage (NCBI taxonomy): Eukaryota > Viridiplantae > Streptophyta > Magnoliopsida > Poales > Poaceae > Triticum > Triticum aestivum. Next base: position 207,539,035 of record NC_057798.1, read on the forward strand.
GTTGTGTGTGTAGTCCCCAGGATATGATTTACTACTTCTCTGCAAAATATTTTCCTGCTCATAAGAAACAAGCTACCCTAAGGGAAATATTTAACTTTGTGCAAACTGAAGAAGAGAGTCTCCCACAAGCTTGGGGGAGGCTTTTCCAATTACATAATTCTTTTCCTGATCATCCTCTCAAGAAAAATGAAATACTTGATATCTTTTATAATGGACTAACCGATGCTTCCAGAGACCACCTGGATAGTTGTGATGGTTGTGTTTTCAGGGAAAGAACTGTTGAGCAAGTTGAATTGCTATTGAATAATATATTGAGTAATGATAATGATTGGACACTTCCTGAACCAACTCCAAAGAAAAGTGGTATTCTATTTCTCAGTCCTGAAGATATGCAAGAGGCAAAGAAATTATGAAAGGAAAAGGTATTAAAGTTGAAGATGTTAAGAATTTACTGCCTATTAAAGAAATACATGGTCTTCATAACCCGACATAGGTAGTAGAGGTAAACTCTCTCCATAGATTTGATGAAGGTGATATTCCTCATAATAAGTCTGCTAGTAAATGCTTGGATGGGTTTGATAATTTTATTGTTAAACAAGAAAACTTCAATGCTTATGTTAGTAGACAATTGAAACATAATGCTTACATGCTTGACCACTTGGGTGATTATATGAGTAGAACTATTAATTATCTTAAGCTTATTACTAACATGCTTCCATGGTTACAACTCATGTAGAACAAGTACTTAAGGCACATGATGATTTGCTTAACGAGTTGAATAGTAAGAACAATGATAATGCTGTTAGGGTTATGACTAGATGTGGTAAAATGACCCAGGAACCTTTGTATCCTGAGGGCCATCCTAAGAGAGTTGAGAAAGATTCTCAGAGAATTAATACTGATGCACCTAGTCCTTCTAATAAAAGAAAAAGAAAACTGATAGGACTTTGCATGCTTCTAGTGGACCTGTTGTAGACACACCTGAGAATCCTAATGATATTTCTATTTCTGATGCTGAGACACAATCTGGTGATGAACATGAACCTAGTGATAATGTTAATGATGATGTCCATGTTGATGCTCAACCTAGTAATGATAATGATGTAGAGATTGAACCTGCTGTTGATCTTGATAACCCACAATCAAAGAATCAACAATATGATAAGAGAGACTTCGTTTCTTGGAAACATGGTAAAGAAAGAGAACCATGGGTTCAGAAACCCATGCCCTTTCCTCCTAAACCATCCAAGAAAAAGGATGATGAGGATTTTGGGCGCTTTGCTGAAATGATTAGACCTATCTTTTTGCGTATGTGTTTGTCTGAAATGCTTAAAATGCCTCCTTATGCTAAGTATATGAAAGATATTGTTACTAATAAAAGAAAGATACCTTAGGCTAAAATTTCCACCATGCTTGCTAATTATACTTTTAAGGGTGGAATACCAAAGAAACTAGGAGATCCAGGGGTACCAACTATACCATGCTCCATTAAAATAAATTATGTTAAAACTGCTTTATGTGAACTTAGAGCCGGTGTTAGTGTTATGCCTTTCTCTTTATACCGTAGACTTGAATTGAATAAGTTGAAACCTACTGAAATCTCTTTGCAAATGGCTGATAAATCAACTACTATACCCATCGGTATTTGTGAGGATGTGCCTATTGTGGTTGCAAACGTTACTATCTTAACGGACTTTGTTATTCTTGATATTCCTGAGGACGACAGTATGTCGATCATCCTTGGTAGACCCTTTTTGAATACTGCATGGGCTGTTATTGATTGCAACAAAGGCAATGACACTTTTCATGTTAATGGTAATGAGCATATGGTACACTTTCGAAGAAACAACCTCAAGTTCATAGTATCAATTCTATTGGAAAAATTTCAACTATTACTATTGGAGGTTTTGAATTCCCTCTTCCTACTATCAAAAAGAAATATGATATTCTTATTGTTGGGGACATGCATATCCCCATTGAGGTAACCTAGTGTTATTCAAGAAAAATCCAGTTTCATGTCATTCGGAAGAAGTTCGTTAATAAGACTTGATCAACATTGTTAATGGATTCCTTTTGATGGGCACGAGATGGATGAATTTAGAAGGCACAACTTTCTCTATCTATATTTTACTTTTTGTTATTTAGATTAAATAAAGCAAAATTAGTATTTTTTGTCTGTTTTCCGAATTGTCCATGCAATAAAAAATACCCCAAAAAGAAAAGTTCTCCAAATGCCCTGAAAATTTAGTATGATTTTTTATAGAATATTTGAGAATTTCTGGCACTGAACACACACCAGGGGCCTCACCAGCGGGCCGGAAAGGGTGGAGGGCGCGCCCTACCCCCTAGGCGCGCCCCCGACCTTGTGGGTCCCACATGGCCCCCCTCCAGTTATTCCAGCACCCATCCACTTCGTCTTCCTCCAGAAAAAAATCATCCCATAGCTCAAACCTGTGCTCTTGCTCAATTTGCTGCCGTTTTTGATCTCCTTGCTCAAAGCTCCATTTGCAAAACTGCTTTGGGGGATTGTTCTTCGGTATGTGACTCCTCTAATGGTCCTGTTAGTTTTGTTCTAGTGCTTTATTTATTGCAAATTTTTGCTGCTGTGGTGACCCTATTCTTGAGCTTGCATGTCAAATTTATATGGTCCAAAGTAGTTTTGATGCATCATATAGCCTCTAGGCACTTGTAGGAGTAGTTTCTATCAATTTTGTTTAGTTTGGTTTGCTTTTATTTTGAGTCACTAAAAAATTCAGAAATTTTCAGAGGAAGAAAAATGTCTAGGAGAATGTACCAAGGTGGTTCTTCGAGGAAGCAAGCACCGAGGCTCGCGATACATGAGCCGGACCTTTAACCACCAAGGGAAGCTCAAGTGCGGCCTTGTGTATGGCCGTCAGATGATTTTATGGTCCATGCAGGTTTCAAGGATGAATTTGATGCATATGTACGTAATGCTGATCTAGAGGACTTCGTATCAGATTAGTGCCGACAATACTATTACCTCACCAATTCCTTTGTGCGGAGGTTTGAATTTTCATCTAAGTGCAATACCCATACTGTTTTATATGATCGTTATGATAAATCATATACCTCCCATGGACCTTGAAGATTTTAATACTGCTTGCAAAATCCCATAGTGGGGCCTTCTTAGTGAACCTCATAAATCTGAATAAATGATTTCCTTGCTAGCATCACTGTGGGAGAAACTAGAAATATCACCAAGCTACCATAGGGAGCATTCACTTTCCTGCCATACATTATTTTGCTCTCTTTATAGGTAGATGCATTAACGGTAAGCATGAGCATTGCCACCTTTGGGTTCCCGATCTTAGTGTCCTCAAGTGTGCAGTGTTAGGTGATAAGCGATATAACTTGGGGACCATTGTTGCGAGGAGGTTACATCTTAATGCTAAATATGGCGATTTATTTGGTGGGATTTATGCGACTCGTCTAGCTAATTATCTTGGAGTACCCATAAGGGAGAATGACATAGAGTTGCCACCTGGTTTTCTTGATTATAATGCTTTGTTGCGCTATCAGTTTCTTGAGAGGAACGAACAGTCCCTCTAGTACCGACTAATCTTTGACAGACGGCGTGCCGTCCATGTTACTTTGCCCGCTCCTGCTTTCTTTAACTTTCAGGTCAGAGGGAGATATTCTATAACCAGAGAGGAAGCAAATGAGTATGAGAGGGAGATGGAGGCTGCTTACCTCCATGTTGCAGCCCTTAAGGTAGTAGCTGTTGCATCTCAGTACAACTCCGACTACAATTTTGGATATTTGCCAGGCCAGCCGTGGCTTTAGACCAACTTAGGCCAAAAGCCTAAGCTTGGAGGAGTACGTATTTCTCACCGACATTACATTCATGTTCATACACTCATTCCAGTTGTCGGTGTTCATACTTTTTCATTGTATTATCCATGCTAGTTTATTTTCTTTTGCTTCCTTTCTTCTTGTGTGTTTGAGAAACTTTGAGAAAAAAATTTAGTTGTAGCTTCTAGCTAGTTTCCTTTCTATGCATGCTTAGTAGTAGTATTAAAATAGAACCTAGAAAGATTTCTCGTTCTTATTTTGCTTGTTGGGAGCTTTGCCGTGTAAATAGTTTTTTTTCTTGTTCTTGTTTTACTTCCTTCAGAAAAAGAAGTTCAAAAATATTTCAGTGTGAAATTCTTTTCTTTTCTTTGGGGTCGAGAGGAGAAGACCACGATGAAAATGTTGAGTGGCTCTCATATGCATTATTTTTGATCTAACAAAGAGCCCATATTACCTTGTCTTCTCCTTTGAATAAATGTTTGCAGATTCCAGCTTAGTCCAATGCACGTGTACTATAATTATTATCCACACAGTTTGGTCGTGCAAGTGAAAGGCAATAATGACAATATATGATGAAATCATTGAGATGAGGAGAAGCTGGTATGAACTCGACCTATTTTGTTTTTGTAAATATGATTAGTTCATCGTTCCTGATTCAGCCTATTATAGTTAGAGATTATAGTTATTCATGCCATTAGCTAGGAGTTTATAATGGTTTACCTTGCGTGCCAACATGCTTTTAAAATGGTTGTGATGTAGTATGATAGGATGGTATCCTCCTTTGAATGATTCGAGTGGCTTGACTTGGCACATGTTCATGCATGTAGTTGAAACAAAATCAACATAGCCTCCACGATATTTATGTTCATGGTGATTTATATCCTACTCATGCTTGCACTCAATGTTGGTTAATCTCAATGCATGTTTATGACTGTTGTCGCTCTCTAGTTGGCCGCTCCCCAGTCTTTTTCTAGCCTTCACTTGTACTAAGCGGGAATACTGCTTGTGCATCCACTTCCATAAACCCAAAGTTGTTCCATATGAGTCCACCATACCTACCTATATGCGGTATTTACCTGCCGTTCCAAGTAAATTTGCATGTGCCAAACTCTAAACCTTCAAATGAAATTATTTTTTATATGCCCGAATCGCTCATGTAGCCACTAGGGCTGTCTATATCTTCCATGCTAGGTGGGTTATTCTCAAGATGAGTGGACTCCGCTCATCATTCACGAGAAAGTGGCTGGTAATCGGGATGCCCAGTCCCATGCTCAAATCGAATCAAATTATAATTGCAAACAAAACTCCCCCAGGACTGTTGTTAGTTGGACGGTACCCGTTGTTTCGGACTAGCCGTGGAATGTGCTCGTTGGTGGTGGGGGAGTATAAACTTTACCATTCTATTTGGGAACCGCCTACAATGTATCTAGTATGGAAGATACCGAGATCTCTTGGTTGTTATGTTGACAATGAAAGCATACCGCTCAAAATATTATTTATCTCTATTTCAAAAACTTGAGCTCTAGCACCTCTGCAAACCCCTGCTTCCCTTTGCGAAGGGCCTATCTATTTACTTTTATTGCTGAGTCATCATCCTCTTATAAAAAGCACCAGTTAGAGAGCACTACTGTCATTTGTATGCGTTGTTATTAATTTATATTGAGTATGACTGTGACTAGATCTATTTTGCCATGAATTACAGTATCTAGCTAGTCCTTGATCTTCAGGGGTACTCTGTATTTATGTTTTGTGGTCTCAGAAAGGGCTAGCGAGGTACCATCTTGTCATATTATATCATGATTGTTTTGAGAAAGTGTTGTCATCTGAGATTCATTATTAATGCTCTCTAGTTGATTATGCCATTGATATGAGTGAATATGAGACCTAAATGTTATTGTGAATATGGTTAGTTCATAATCTTTGCTGAAAACTTGAATGCTGGCTTTACATATTTGCAACAACAAGATCAAACCGAGTTTGTAAAAGTTTTTCTTTATCACTTTCAGTTTGTCAACTGAAGTGCTTGAGGACAAGCAATGGGTTAATCTTGGGGGAGGTGATGCATCTCCATCGTATCTACTTTTCCAAACTCTTTTGCCCTTGTTTTGGAATCTAATTTGCATGGTTTGAATGGAACTAACCCGGAATGACGTTGTTTTCAGTAGAATTGCCATGGTGTTATTTTTGTGCAGAAATAAAAGTTCTTAGAATGAAACTTCACAGACATCAGTTTTTGGAATAAATAAAAAATATTGACAAAAGAATCAACCAATGGGGGCCCACACCCTGTCCACAAGGGTGGAGGGCGCGGCCACCCCCTGGGGCGTGCCCTCTGTCCTTGTGCCCCCCCTGGACCTCCACCGATGTCAACTCCAACTCCATATATTCACGCTCGGGGAGAAAAAAATCGAGAGAAGGATTCATGCGTTTTACGATACGGAGCCGCCGCCACCCTCGGGAGGGCAGATCTGGAGTCCATTCGGGGATCCGGAGAGGGGAAATCATCGCCATCATCATCATCAACCATCCTCCATCACCAATTTCATGATGCTCACCGCCGTACGTGAGTAATCCCATTGTAGGCTTGATGGACGGTGATGGGTTGGATGAGATTTACCATGTAATCGAGTTAGTTCTGTTAGGGTTTGATCCCTAGTATCCACTATGTTCTAAGATTGATGTTGCTATGACTTTGCTATGCTTAATGCTTGTCACTAGGGCCCGAGTGCCATGATTTCAGATCTGAACCCTTTATGTTTTCATGAATATATTTGTGTTCTTGATCCTATCTTGCAAGTTATAGTCACCTACTACGTGTTATGATCCGGCAACCCCGGAGTGACAATAGTCGGGACACTTCCCGGTGATGACCATAGTTTGAGGAGTTCATGTATTCACTAAGTGCTAATGCTTTGCTCCGGTACTCTATTAAAAGGAGGCCTTAATATCCCTTAGTTTCCAATAGGACCCCGCTGCCACGGGAGGGTAGGACAAAAGGTGTCATGCAAGTTCTTTTCCATAAGCACGCATGACTATATTCGGAATACATGCCTACATTATATTGATGAACTGGAGCTAGTTCTATGTCACCCTAGGTTATAACTGTTACATGATGAATGACATCCAACATAATTATCCATCATTGATCCATTGCCTATGAGCTTTTCACATATTGATCTTTGCTCCGTTACTTTTCTGTTGCCACTATTACGATTGTTACAAAACTGCTACTGTTACTTTTGCCACCGTTACCGCTACTTCCATACTACTTTGCTACTAAATATTTTGCTGCAGATATTAAGTCTTTCAGGTGTGGTTGAATTGACAACTCAACTCCTAATACTTGAGAATATTCTTTGGCACCCCTTGTGTCGAATCAATAAATTTGGGTTGAATACTCTACCCTCGAAAACTATTGTGATCCCTATACTCTTGGGTTATCATTAATCATGTCGGATCAAAGATGGCATGTTAGTGCATTTTACAAATCCTGCAAACCAAATAGACCTGTAATAGTGTTAAAAGCTGCATGTAGGCACTGCAGATAAGATTAGGCCCGGTGGTGGATAATGTGATACAATATAACAATCACATCAAATGCCTAGATCTGCATCTCTCATAAATTACTTTGAACTCCTACCGAGGGACATTACCGGAGATTATTATCGCCAGGTTCTTTGTTGTCAGAGCAAGGGTGCTAAAGGTAATGAGGTTTTCCCTACATTTAATTCGCAAAAATGAATGGTTTGTTGATCAACGTCGGCGGCTGTGGCGGAATGGAATAGGCTCCAAAAATGTTGAATTTCATTTTGGAACTTTAGATGACAGAGTAATCGAAAGTCATCGTGTCAACCCCATACATGACTTCTCAGTGGTTGACCCCTTTGCAAAAATTATGAGGTTTCGAAACCAGACTTACAAGTGGTAATATTAGTTTGAACCTCTCTGATATCCATCTTCAGCGGATTAGCGTGAGCGTTTGCAGCTGATGAGCTGAATTTCATTTCTAATATCAGGTTGAACCTTGTAATCTTCGAATTTGAAACATATAACTCTGGAATTTGAACCTTGTAATATTTTGAGCTTTTGTGGTACAATCGTTGAAATGGCATCGTATGAGACTCGTATATTGGTAGCACTATTTTGACCTTAATATGCAATGGACTTAGATTTTATTAACCATTCTCGAATCTGTGTACCTTGTCGATCTCATAGCACACGATCTGTATAGTTAACTCGACTGCGATCTTCAACATTATTGCACACAGTTGGATTCTTCAACCGTGCGCCCTATAGAGTGCAGAATTAATTATCGCACTTGAATGGCCATCATCACCCTTCTGTGTAACCTTGACTTCATCACCCACGGGTGAACTTATGACCGAAGTCATTCCACACACTTCATTTTTACAAAGTTTTTTGTCGATAAACGCCCACGATTTGTCCCTCTTCTAGCCGTCGCGTGGCCAAACTAGCCGAGCGAGAAGCTTGCGTGGTAGTGCGAGAACAAGCTCACAGATGATACATTTGACGCCTCTTCGAGCCCACGCGTGGTCAAATGAAACGCATGCGGTGCGGTGTTGTCAAGCGTGCACTAGAATCCTTCGCCATGAACGCGGTGACAAGACGTGATGATTACAGGCCGGCCGGCCCCCATTTATTACAGTGACCATTTAACCCCTGTGTCTCTTCAACCTTTTGAACACGCCCCACCATTACAAGAAGCACACCCACCATGACAAATTCTTAGAGGGTATCCTACACTGCTCCAATGGCACTCCGAGCGGCCGCCAACGACGAGCAGCAGTCCACCATGCATGCCATGGTGGACACCCACAGAAGGTTCACGGAGCTCTCGGTGGTGTACACCAACAACCCGGTCTGGGTGGAGCACTCCATCCACATCATGGAGCTGTTGCTTGCTGAGGAGAAGTACAAGGTGATTGGGTTCGACCTCGAGTACACCCGTGCTCGTGCCGAATCTCGTCGCAAGGTCGCCATCACACAGATGTGCAGGCGCGATCACGTCCTCATCTACCACTACTGCCTGGCCACAAGGCCTTGCGAGCGTTTCACCAGGTTTGTCAACAACCCCCACTACATGTTCGCTATGATGGACATCATCAATGATGTAAAGGTGCTCAAGAATTCGGGCATCGCCTGCCAGAATCTTGTCGACATCCAGGGCCAATACAAGATCTGGAGCAGCAACGAGCATGAGAAGGACTCACTGGTTCACCTCGCCGAGGCCATCATCGATCCCTACTACAGAGACATGAAGGATTCCTGCAACAAGGACAAGCGTGCCTGGCACTCGGCCTGGATGGAGAAACTCAACAAAGCTCATGTCCTGTGCGCGGCCAAGGAGGCATACACGAGCTACGAGATGTAATGGCAGATCGTTGACATGAGGAAGTGCCTCCTTCCCCGAAATGGCCAGGGATCTAGCCGGAAGCAGAGCAATGGCAAGTGTCGTCGCAACAAGAAGTAGATTATTAGATGCTCGTTTCTCTTAGTTTAGAATGCATGTAATTGCTTACTTTGGTGTGTGGAAATGTTATGTGTGTAGTCACTTGTGTAATTGTATGCTTAATTTGGTTTTGCAATGCTGTCTTTTAAGTATATATGTTGATGCTCTATAGACAGAGCATAGATGTTGTGCGGACAGAGCAAATCACATCGCACACGGACTAAACAATGGAACCCGTTGGTGATGATTTCATCAATCACTGACAATTGTATACCAGCAATCGTTTGCTCACAACACACACGGCTTGTTAACAGGAATCGTTTGTGTTGTTATCGGTCTTCCCACACATTTCCGCTTACAGACCTGTTTGCCGTGTATCACACACATCTTGTTAAGTTGAACCATTTCTGTTCTCTTCCCTAATCAAAAACAGTTCATTCGAGTGAATCGTATGCCGTATATCACACACACCTTGATCTGGCTGACCATTTTGTTGCTTTCCCTAATAGAAAACAGTTAATCAGAGTGAACTGTACGCCGTATATCGCACACACATTGATATGGCTGCCCATTTCTGTTGTTCTCTCTAATCACAAACAGTTCGTATGGATCAACCGTATGCCCAGCATCGCACACGCAACTAAAATCTGAACCGTGTTTGATGTATCCTCCATCACAAATGGTTTTCATCTTTTTTGACGGTTTTTTACATCGACGTTTGCGATTAATGCATCGCACACAGTTTCGTCAAAGGGTCTCTGATCGTAGTGTTGCGTTAGCAGCATCCTGCAGTAGTGTTAGCAAGACTATGATCCTCATAATTTGAATCTCTACCTTGAAAATTAATCAAACAGCTATTAAACTCACATTCTATTAACTACCTCCATAATTATTGGACTATAGCATGGAAGAGTGGCTTGTTGATATCCTCCACTACTGATTTCTTTAATTAGATGCGATAATGAAATTTGTAAGAAGATCCTGAACCGAAGCTTGCCCCTCCCTGCATTGCCAAAGATTCAAGAATCGTTGGTCGGTGACCCCCCAAAGAAACACAACCGATGAGCCCAAAAGTGCTCCAAGCTGATCTCATGAAACAATTGACGCAAAACCGAGACTTTGCTACGAGAGACCCCGTTGTCGACTTTGATTTTTTGCATAAGTAGCCACCCACGCCTTCCAAGAAGTGTTCGACACTCTTGGTGTCAAAGTTCTTTTAGCCCAAACCGGAGAATATGGATTGATGCTTTTGAGTTCTACAATATATCTATTGAAAAAGGGATTTGTCAAAAGAGGGCTCTAAAAAGCTTCCTCATGAATAGTCGTTCTTCTAGCAGTCCATGTCGCGCGCCCACAAGCTCACAACAAGTTTGATGAAGCATTTGTGAGAAAGTGAGTCGATCATGGTAAAGATCCATTAATTGTTTGGCACTCGATTCAAAGCATCCAGCCATATGCTCCACCAACTCCTCACCTACAAGTGTCCACACACCTCGCGCCATAGAGCAGTCTAGCAATGAGTGTCTCCAAGAGTCCTCACTACCGCAAAGCTGACAAGTGCATGTGTTTGACATATTCTTGTGCTTCTAGACATCCTTGGTATGGATGGAATGTCTCGCACGTCTCCACAATAAAGTTAATTTTTTTACTAGAACGTCTACTTTTCATAGAGATGACCAAGCCTTATGTTCAACATGTGAGTTGGACGAAGATTCATTTCCTTTGAATCAATATTTCCTCCTTTTCTCATTGACACAAGCGTCCTATAAGCCGATCTGACAGTGAATGAACCCTTCTAAAAATTCTAAGCCCCCAAATCATCCATGCTCTCGGTAGAAAGAGGAATGCTCATGATTGGATGTGCATCAGTGGCCAATTTGTTTAACTTCCCTATTCCACATAGCACTAACTGAGTCAATAAGTTCACTTTCCATCATGAGGGGGTTTACTAGCAAGAAAACTATTGGCCGCATATTTTTTGTTTCTTGAAATCCAGTACCGAGTCCAAATATAAGTAGTTGTACCATTACATGTTCTTCTTATTAATCCCTGGTAAGGACATCATGACCCTCCACAATTGCTCTCTAGATCTGCGATCAACTCAACATCCTCGCACGTAGCGAATTTGGTTTGTGCATGTGATGCAAGCATCAGAAGATTAAAAAGCTCCAAGTCTCTAAATCCCAGACCACCCATACAGTCAGATTGTGTCATTGATTTACAAGAAACCCGGCTAACTTTGTGCTGCATGTTCATGCTTCCCCACCAAAACTGTCTAATTAATCGGTTTGTTTAGGTATTCACATAGCCCTCTCAGTAGCTTAAAGCAAGACATAGGAAAAACTAGGACCGCTCGTGCCACCGGCTTAATGAGGATTCCCTTCCTCGCAACGGAGATATATAGTTTTCTCAATCAACCCCTTCATCCTCCCCCATAAAGCATCTTTCATATATCTGAAAGCTCCAATATTAGAATTACCTATATCAAAAGCCAAACCAAGGTTCTTCTCATTCAATGTTTCATTGGGAACATTTAAAATGCCCTTCAATGCATCTTTTATATTCTCTGGACAACCTTTATTGAAGAAATTGATGATTTTGATGGGTTGATGCACTGTCCAGAATCCTGGCAATAAGTTTCCAACAAGTTTGTCACCTCAAGTGCCCTACCACATTCACTTTGAAGAACAACATGCTATCATATGCAAACAAAAAGGTGGTTTACCGGCAATGCCGAGGTGCCATTAGGATTCCACTAAGCTGAGATGGATGATCTCTATTTTTTAGGAGGCATCAAAGGTCCTCTGTTACTAACAAGAAAAGGTAGGGTGAGATAGGATTTCCCTGCCAAATATCTCTCGAAGGTCTAAGTTCTTATAATTCCTTCCATTAAATAAGACTAAATAAGAAGTAAATGTCACCATGTTCATAACAACTGACACCCAATGGTCTTGGATACCCAATCTGAGCCTGGTAGTCTTAACATAATCCCATTCAACTCTCTCATATGCCTTCATCATGTCCAGTTTCAAAGAAATATGACAATGTTTTATCGCTCTATTCCTCTTCAATAAATGAGACACTCGTATGCCACAATTATATTATAAATACTTAGGCTACAAGGGACAAAAGTCGACTGATCCAAAGAGAATATCTTGAGCAAAATCTCTTTCAGTCTTTTAGCAATAAACTTGGAAAAAAATTATACAGAATATTATATAAACTAATGGGATGAAACTGGGTAAGCATAGTGGGATTTTTTACCTTATAGGGATAAGAACCAAATAGGTGTTGTTTATGCCTTCAACACTTTCTGTACCTTTCACTATACACAGAAAAACCATAGTGAGTTCATCACCATATACATCCCAATGATTTTGGAAAAAGTGAGTTGGATATCCATATGCCCTAGAGCTTTCATTGGAAACATTTGGAACAACCCCTTCTTGACCTCTCCGGGTGTGTAGGGTGGTCCATTTTAAAGCTCTTTCATTGGGGTCGCGACTTTCATAGGGACAACATCAAGAAGCTCCCGCATTACATAGACACATTGAAGCACACAAATCCTTTTACAAAGTTGTTATCGATGCTTCCACGCCGGTCAGATCCTCAATGAACTTTCTATCGATCTTCAGAAGTTTATAATATTTTCTCCTCAACTTGGAAGCTCATATATAAAAATGGGTATTTTTATCACCAGTTGATAGCCATTCAACTCTAGTATTTCCTTCCAAAGATTTTTTTCCTGAAAATACAACTCAACCAGTCGCTCATTTATTTTTAATTCCTCCTGGGTAGATCCAACTAGCCCCAAAGCATCCTTAAGACTGTCTAGCCCCCACTTCAAGCATTTGATTTCTCCCCGCACACTTCCAAAAGTTTTCCTTTCCCACTTTGCCAATTCCCCCGCAAGAAACTGTAAGTTCTCATGCACACCATCCACTGCATCGCATGCTGGCGTTTTCTCCCAACAAGTTCCAACAAACAATGCTAACTCTGGATGAGTGTCCCACATCACCACATACCTAAAAGACTTTGGTCCTTTAACTGCATTGTTGAATCAAGATAAAGTAGCATTGGACGATGATTTTAAGAAGCTGCCAAAATATTCTCAACTGAAGCTAAAGAAAAAATTGTTGACCGGCTAGGATCAACCACCGCCATATCCAATCTTACACGTGTATATGTTCCCCCAGCAACCTTTTTTTGAAAATTCCAGTGTCTACCGCTGAAGCCTGGATCATTCAAAACACGAAAATCCAATGAATCTCTGAATCCACCATTTAATCTTGTCTCCTTTGCCATATCCCATCATGCTAAGCCAGAGGAAGAACTTCATTAAAATCTCCTATTGCTAGCCAGGAACGATCCGAGGAGCAATCAATAGATTTTACTATGTCCCACGTCATATGCTTATTCTGCACCCGCGCTTCTTCATACATGCACGTAAGCCTCCAAGTCTCACGTCTAATATCATCCACGTTGGCATCAATGAAATCTAGAGTAACCCCAAAATCTCTTTTTTATTGATTGGTTCCAAAAGATTACAAGGCCACCACTTTTACCAGAAGAACAACTGCATAAGAGTATTTAAAAACCAAAAGGATGTGCTAAAATTTCAGCCCATGCTTTATTCAACTGAGTTTCAACTAGACACAACACAGTTGGAGAAAACTTGTTAGCAAGCTCACAAACATCTCAAAATATCACGAGATTGCACAAACTGCAACAGTTCCAATAGAAGAGATTCATTGTGCTCGGCGGTCCTCCTCGAGGGAGGTCGCCGATTCAACTTCTGATGCAACAGAATTGGATGGGAATGAACCCTTTCTATCTTTCTTATATTCTTTTGGTGGCACATAAACTGGAAGAGGTAGTGATATTGGTGTACCACTCCCCCTCCCGCCGCTTGATACTTATTCACAACAACCAAGTATCCTAGGTCAGCTCTTTAGTGTCTTTCATCTTCCTTCTTCTCGACATTCATGTCCAGCTTCTTTGGTGTTGTCCCCTTGCTATTTGAACAGAAACCATTAGCATCACCACCATCTGATTGTTTCAGAGAATTTTCAACAATGTCATCTAAATCCTCCTCCTCACCTAAACCCACATCACCAGTGCTGCACTTCCTTGGCGCACCATCACAACCACCACAACCTCTTCCTCTGAACCTTCCCCTATGGTAGTAGGTTCTACCAGCTCCTCCCCGATCACCTTCCTGTGAAATCTGCAACACCTTCTCTTGGTGACTAGCCACTTTCCCCAATATTTGCTCTCTGGTGGGTGAACTCCATCTCCAAATTCCTCCATGTCGTGTCCCAGCAGCCCACACACTTCACAAAAGTAACCAATCTTCTCATATTTTACGTCTAACAGTAGCAGATCACCAACCAAGTTCAGGGGGTCCAACTTATCAAAGGCTTCTTCACATCAATACTTGCCCGAGCCTGAAAATAATTTCCTTCAAAAATTTTTTGCTGGATTAAACTCGACACTCCTAACAATCCCAATCCTCCTTTGCAGTCTGGTCCATAGTTGATTCTTTTTGGTAAAGGTCTGGGATCTGATGAACTTGCACCCAGACACGAACCCTTTCAAGTTTCACATATTCAGGTGCTCTCTTGCCATCAAATTCCTCAATCAAGACCATGAGGCCATGAAAAGTCCATGACCCTTGAAACATCACACGCTTCCAATCACCTAGAAAAAAACATGGATAACAAATAAGTTATCACCCACTTCTCTTATGTTTGGATCGTGGACGAGACTCCAAATGAATTTAAGAGTCTCATTCAAGGCTACACTACTGAAGGTCTTCATGGTGTTGACCTTGGCTACTGCCACCAGCGAGCTGACTTAGCAAGTATATCAATTTCGTCAACCCCAACATACACATCATCAAGATCACCTTCTTGTTTTTCAACACAATTTACAATCCCTCGTCAACCTTCTCCCCCTCGCGACCCCTTTCAACCTTGGTCCTGATGCTGCCATACTGTATGCAACAAGGATCTTCCTGAGAAGCCACATATGTGAGCTACTTTTCCCTCTTGCTAAGAACGAATCTCCAAAGCCAGGAGGAGGAGCAATTTGCCCCCCCTAATTGGACCGAAAGACCGAGGAAGCAATCGGGGCAAGGATTGTATCGCCGCCCCCCACGCTGCCTAGCTCTAGATCTGGAATTGGCCCCCCGCCCCCCACGTCGCCTAGCTCTAGCGACACTGGGGGAACCCCAGCCACCGCCGCTAGCTAGGCCCCCTCCACCTCCTCCCCTGCATCACCGCCGCCGGAGGGCCGACCATCGAAGCCGCACCGAACCCCAGGAAGGTGGCAGCGGGGCGGATCTAGCTCCTCCGACCCCCACCCTACCACACCGCGCCTCGCCCCCACGGCGGCTGCCCCTAGCTGGCCCAACGCCGGCTCCGACCTCCGACAGCCTGCCCTGCGCAGCTCCGGCCAGCCTCGCCCCTCCACCCTTGGTCGTCCCCAACTCGCATGTGCGCCTCGCCCTCTCCGCCCCGAATCTCCATGCCCCCGAGATCCCATCTGGTGCCTCTCGGGTGTCCTTCTCCAGCTGCTGCATGGACTTGCAGGCGGTGGATCCAGCACCCCTGGCCATTGCCATGGATGCCCCCTGCAGCCTCCCCCGTTGCCGCGTCCCAGCCCTGCTGCTAGCACTGCTGCCGGCCGTGCGCGCGGCGTGGGACCTATGTCTGGAGGTGGCGGCTTTCGCGGCCTGCCTTCTATGTAGGAGGCCCCTCCCTTCGAGCCATGGTGACAGCTTCCTTGTCTAGGCAGCGATGCTTCCATGGTGTGGCAGACATGAGGCTCCTCGTGATGGATCGTTGCTGGCGTTATTCCGTCCCGGGCGGCCTCGGGCCCGCGTCTCTTCGGTGTCTCGCGCTGTCGGTGTCCAGCCGGGCAGCTCCAGCTCAGCGACCGTGTGGCTGCGCCCCTCCAGCTTACCCGGCTCGTCGACGTCTCTACAGCTAAGGCCACGGCAGCACGAATCTGCGTCCCTCCAGTCCATGCTTGTCGGCGTTGCTGGACGCCGTTGTCCCAAACCAACTTGTGTGGTTTGCTTCGTCGCCTGCCCCGCCTCGTATGCCTCAAAGCCTCCTCCTTTTGCCAGATCCATTGCTCGTGGGTTCAGGGGCGGTGCCACCCTCCGATGGCAAGTGCAGCCCTGCCAACCCCCTCTCGACAAGGTGGTTCAGACCAACTTTGGCTTCCTCATCTTCGATTCTGGACTCGGCGGCTATGGGATTGCTCAGCTTCAGGCTAGGGAGATATCCCTGCTCGGCTTGCCGATGCTGACAACGATGGCGCCTATGTGTGTCGTTTTCTTCTTGGAGACACTGTCAAGGCCTTCAACTGCGTCCCTCTCAGAGCTCAAAGGAAACCCTAGGTCCGGCTCCCCCCGGACCAGATAGCGACAACGTCCCGACGTCATTTTCCTTCTTGAAGGCGCTATCTTGCGAGCTCATGGTATCCCAGTTTGGCTCGGACGATGTTTGAATTCTTGTTGGTTTGGCATTGTCGTTCTTGGCTCGGGTTTGGTAGGCCTAGCTGTGATGTATCCTCTGTTCGGGTTGAGCATCCTCTTCTCTCTGCTCCAGGCACCATGTTCACGCCTGCCCGCGTCCGTGTCATGTGTTGTACCCCTATTGTACTCATTCTACCCCTTCTATTAATGAAATGATACGCAAGCTTTGTGTATTCCCCCAAATAAAGGTATCAATTTTGTGGTAGGACAAAGACTTGACGCTGGTGAGGAGCGATGGAGTAGGCTAAACCCTAGAATCACCTAGAGTAGTTTTCCTGGACGATGCTCTCTGTTAAGAAGGAATAGGAGGTGAATTCACAAACATCGTACATTCTTTACTGGCATCTATTAGCAAGCAAGAATAAGCAAAACTCTCCGACATAAAGGCTTGCTAGGCCGGATTTGGTGCTGTACAAAGTTGTAGGAGATGAGACCGTTGTCAAATGAACTTGGGCTATTGCTAACATTGCACCACAGGGCAGATGATCAGTACATCAATGCCTACACCCCTCTCCCCAACCGAATGCCACTTGTACTAAAAAAATCCTTCACTTTACACTACAAAATCAATGCCTACACTAAGAAAGAAGAGGCATACCAATGCCTACCAAATTCCCTAAAAAACAAGCCAAGAAAAATCTAATTTGTAGTACAGGAAAATTTCAAGTTAAATCAAATAAGCTTGGTCCGAATGTGGATGCTGGCAATTCAAAGTTCACATGAATTGTACCAAAAATATATTGTTTCAAATCTCACGGTTAATTTGCAGTGACATATGGTACAATGGAAAAGACTAAATGTGATGTGATTGTACCTATTTTTTTAAGAAAAAAATGAAGTTAACCCAAGTAAGATTGATGCCTAGTTTGGATGCAGGGAATTAATGCGATAATTCAACATTTCCTCGCCAGCCACTTCCCCTGCGGTTGCTGGCGCCGTTGTGCCCCTCCACCATGTACGCGTTAGCATACATCGGTGCATCATCATCTGGAGGTGGGGCCGTCCATTAGGTCGGAGTCGTTGGTGCACATTTTTCCTGTCAGACTCCAAAGCAGGCGGTCCCGCTCCTTGGCATGGCGGGCCACCTTCGCCTTGGCCGACGCCTCCTTGTTCGCCTTGCGCTCCGACATCATCGTGACAGCTCGATGGCAAGGCGGTGCGCCTTAACATTCTTGCGGCAGAGGCGGCGCCCATCCATCTTCGTCATCGTGAAGAGCGGGGGAGGACCGACATGAGGAGGACGACCTCGGGATCCACCAACACGCGGTCGGCGCCTTCCTTGCTGCTGTCCGCTCCCTCACCCATTGCCGCTCATGGTGGGCTACCCATGCCTCTGATTCGGACGTCCTCGTGCGCGTCGGCACCGACGCGGGCATGAGGACCCAGCGGTGCCCGGGTACCATTAGTCCATTACCTTCTTTGGTGGAGGTGGGCGGCGTACCAGCACGGCGCGGGCACGGAGCGGCCGGGGATGTACGACGGGCGTGACGGGCCGGCAACATCGTTGGCGATGCGTCGATGTGCGTTGCGGAGCAGGAGCTACCCCTGCCGCCTTGGTCGAGCCGTGAACGCCTCAACGTGATGCAGAGGGCGACCTCCTCCACATTGTCGGGCTCTGCATGGGACAACAGGCTCGACCAGTCATCTCGTCGAAGCCGTCGGATTGGCCACCGGAGCCAGCGTTGCTGCCGTCGCCGGCCATCGACCCGGATCGGAGGGGATCGGGAGTGGAGTGGACGGAGAAGGGAGTGGAGTGGACTGTCGGATTGACTTTGGTCTAGGGTTCTCCAGATGAGGATATTTGTGGGGCAAGGATGGGCTAGGGCAGGCCGGACCGACGTGGTGGACACACCCGTACGTGCCCAGGCCGCCTCATATCCGTCCTAAATTTGGACTAGATACAAGGGGGGCGAGACAGCCCGGACGTTTGAGGCTTTGAGGCGCTCGAGTGGGTCGGTTTTTTGACCGGCCAGTGGTCGGTCGGTCCACCCGGGTGTTTGGGACGGTTTGAGGTGCCCGACTGTAGATGTTGTTACCCATGTCAGTTTCATTGTGTGATAAAACACAATCTTGACCTTTCGCACGTAACAGTAGTTGTCGGTGGTCACCGGTCCGGCCTTCCAGCTAGCCATGACGCGTCGTCCACCACAGTGGCCTGCCATGGGAAAATTTGCCGATGCACCAGCAACAGTGGTAGTGTCTCTCTCGCAGAATAATAGGGGCAGGGCACGATGTGGATCGGACGAAAGAAAAGAAGCAACCAACAACTGCCGTGCGTGCTCGTTGGCATCGCATTATGGGCGGCAGCCAGACGAGGCGAAGTAGTAGGAGGCACGGTCAGGTCAGGGTGTGCTGCGGCCGGCAGCAGCTTTGAGCTGGCTCTCACTAGATCATGCTCTCCATCCATCGCAAGTGTGGCTACGCCATGCATGGCTAGCTCGACATGGCCCATCCGCCCCAGATCTTGGACCATGGCACAGGGAAGAAACTGGACATTCTGTCCCTTTTTGCCATGGCCAGCCGAGATCGGTCATCTTCCTCCAATCTAGGCTATCACTACCAGATCGTTGCTCAAGCACTAGTAAGCCGTCCATAATCTTCACCCTGTATTTCGGGGGACATCCACATGCTACCCAATATAGAGGGAGTATATGAAACACTAGAAGCCCAATGGCGACGATACGTGAGGCGTGCGGGTCTTCTCTTTTGCCTGCATGGCCGCGGGTCTACGGCCGGCGGTGGGTAAAAGGCAATGGATGGTGTCGTTGAACGCCGGAGCGCGAGGACAAGACAAATCAGAGAGAAAAAGACACGCCGGGCGGGCATGCAGCAGCTAGCGATGATTTTATTATACACAGGCACGCGTGATTGCTTTGTCCAGAGCCAAGCGAGCGCGTGATGATGGTGTCGCCGTACTTCGGCTTCCTTGGATTGATCGATTCAAACGGCCGGCGACGGGCCAAAGCCCAACGCGAGCGCGCATCGCATCGGTTGTCGCCTACTTTGGAGATTCTATTCCCGGGAGGGCGCTTAATTTTCTCCGGGGATGATGCATTTGCTTTTGCTTCCTTCCAAATGTGTGCGTATATATATATACATATAAGTGTATACTGTATACATGTATTGGAGGAACAGAGGCTTCAGATAAGAGCGCACTACAGTTGCAACTACGGGATACTGGCTGTTTGTTTTATAGATAGATAGATTTTCTTGGCTGTTCGAACTGATCTGAGTATGGGGGGCACGCAGGACGATCATTGAACTGAAAAAGTCCATTTGTTGGGCGCACACACGCCATGTGCGGCTGGATGGATTATCACGCCATACCGGGGGCAAAACGGAGCCACGGGAAATCCCCTCACATGGAGCCCATGCTCCATGCTACGTATACATGCGGCTACGGAAGGAGACGTAGTACAGAGTATGAGAATTTTGTCACCTTTTGCAGCCCCATGCACAGCACGACGGCATCAACCCACTGCATGATCTGATTGAGGAAACACTTACACTTTTTTCTCGAATACGCAAAGCTTGCGTATCATTGCATTGATAGAAGGAGTAAGAATGATTACAGGAGTTGATACAACACATGACACGGACGCAAGGGGCGTGAACATGGTGCCCGAAGCGAAGAGATGAAAGATGCACGACCCAAACAAAGAAGAACACGGCTAAACTCTCCGACCAGAGAAGCAAACCAATCTACAACTAGACGACCAAAACTCCGAAGCCCGCACCGAGGCCGCCGCGAGCAACCAAGACAACGCCTTCAAGAAGGAGAACGACGCCGAGACGCCGTCGTCGTCCGATCCAGAAACCCGGACCTAGAGTTTCCCCTGATGCTCGAAGAGGGGCACAGAACGGCCATGACAACGCCTCCAGGAAGGTGACGGCACCCGCGGGTGTCGCCGCTGCCAACAAAAGATGCAGGGCTTTCGCCCTGGCCAATTCCAAGCAATCCCAAGCCGTCGGAACACGAGTCGAAGAGGAGGTCATCGGGTGTAGGCTGGTGCTGCGACTGCAGTAAGGGGAGCCACGCGCGGTGCCAAAGGAGGCATCATGCATCGCCGGGCGCGCGAACTCCGGAGGAGGATGAGGATGCGTGGCTGCGCGGAATGAAGTGGGGATGGGACGGTGACCATAGCCCCAGATAAGCCAGGATCCGGAAGGAACGCGGATCCGGGCCACCGGGACCGGAGCAGTAGGGACGACGGCGGGCCCAGGGAACTGGAAGGGGACGCAGCTCCCGGAGCATGCCGGTGACGCAGATGCACCGGGATGGATGGCCAACCAAAACACCACAGGGTGGTGATGGTGCGGATATGCCGAGGAGCCAAAGAGCCAAGAAGGCCGGAAAGAGCGCAACTTTCAAGGCTCGTCGGGTCCGAAGCCGCGCCGGCCGGCGATAGACGCAGGAAGGGGACGCAGGTCCATTGCCGCCGGGCCGAAGCCGCCCCTGCAGCGGGAGGTGGGGCGAGGTGGTGGTATCGACGTGGATTCGCACGCAGCCAACCCGACCGGCGTGCCACGGGAGGCAGACACCGACGGGCACAACCGCAGCCAGCAGCCTCCAAGGCCGGCCCCCGAGGAGGCGGGCCTGGAACTCGCCGGGGGG
>NC_057798.1:207560861-207623888 GCF_018294505.1 Triticum aestivum
CTCCGGCGACGGCGACGCGGGGGCGAGCGGCGGGCGGGCGACGGGGCGCCGGCGGCTAGGTTTCCCCCGAGTCGCCCGGCTCGGGCGACGCGGGGGTCGGGGGTCCGTCTTTCGATCCTACTTTTTCGGGATTCTAGTCAATTCCGTCAAAAGACTCATCTAATGGAAGAGTCTAGGCAATACATTTATACGTCAACACTTTTTCTCATGTGTGGCTCCTCAGGCCTAAACGTGGATCAAAAATGGGCTGCAATTTAATTGCGTCCGTCGGGTCTTAAACTCAAGACCTCTAGGCTTTGATAATGTAGAAGTGCAATGCTTCAAAAATCAGAACGGGCATAAATGTGCACCGGTGTTTTTCAAATTATGTGTCCAACTAGTTTATGCAGCCGTTCCCAGGTAATGGTACGCCGTCGCCGGTGAACCCATGATTGCTGCAATATAAGAACATTTCCTCCATGGTGACTGACAAGAGGACAAATTGGAACCGTTATAAATTAACATAGAACCCATGACCATGGATACGAGAGATCTAGAGAGAAGAGAGAGAGGGATTGAGTATGCATGTGTTTTTGGCTGCTAATTAATCTTCTGCAACAAAGCGCCAACTGGCCGGGTCAAATTATCCCCAGAGACGTTTGCTTCCCCAGCTGCAAAGTTCTCCGCATGCCTCTGAACCTAATTAACCAACAGGGTCAGCCAGTGGTCTTTTCAAATCATTCAGCCAGCGTGCCCTGAAACTCACATGCGCAGAGCAAAACACACACACACACAAGTTCTCAGCCAGTGCCGCTCAAGCTTTGACCTAACCCGGGCCTGAACCCCCCGGCCCCACGCATCAGGCCATGGCCATCCATCATCATATGATGTTAGGTAAAGCGATGCACTCAGTAGCGCCATGCAGCATGCATGCAGCTGTTGGCAGCACTCCACCGGGCGTGTCTTTTAGGAAGGAACCCCAGCGCAGCGCTGCTGAGCAAATTAAAAGCTTAGCTATCTCGCCGGCCAGCACCTGTCCCTTTGGATTAACCTGTGACCAAAAGAACGGAAATCTCCACAAGAATTGTCATGTACCCCGGGGGTACCTTTCTCCAATACCCAAAGGGGATCTCAAACAATGTGTGCGGCCGGGCCGGGGTGATGATGGTGGCGACGATGATGATGATGGCCACCGCGTGCACGCGCTCCAGCTTTTGCCGCTTGCTTTCCCCCGTTTTCTTTAGTTTTTCCTTGTGCCGCGCTAGAGGAGGAGGAGCTCCGCTAGCTGCTTGCATGCATGCATGGGGGTGCGGTGAGTGGACGCTTTCTTTTAGCCGGCCTTTCTCTCGTGCTGTCCCGCAGGTGTGTACCGATCGAGTGGTAGGCCGTAGGCAGACGGGGAGTATAATTGCGTCACATCCTCAGGGCAAAGTCATGGAAGACAAGGGGGAATATTTCGTTCCTTTCCTCGCATCAGCGTTCATCAGTTCGATGCCTGCCTGCTGAAATCTCCTAGATTCCAGTCCGGTTGAACGGTCATTTCAGACGGGCGACGAACTGAAGTAGTATACCAGGATGTTGATGATTACGATCATTTCTTGGCCCCTCGAACAGGCCAGAGCATCTCTCCTCATCCAAACCTAGAAACCCCATAAGGCCAAAAACTGTTGTTTCTGGACCTTAATCCACTATAACCAAAACCCAAAACAATGTTTAGGGCCTCTTTGATTCAAAGGTTTTTATAGAATTTTCGGAGGATTACAATCAACCTACTACAAAGAATGGAAGGATACATACAATGATAGCACTAGTCTGAGTCGCCATGGTGGTTCCCGGCCACACCCGGTATGGAGGAAAATTTGGAATCTGAGATAGGAGAAAAAGTTAAGATCTTCCTATGGAGATGTCTACATAACGCTATTCCCTGTGTTTGTGTTCTTGCAAACCGTCACATTGGTAGTATTTCTCAATGCCCAATTTGCAAAGCAGGAGCAGAAGATATCAAGCATGCTTTATTTAACTGCGTGAGAGCAAAGGCAGTATGGGCTGCCCTTGGGATTGAGAGGGTCGTACATGATCCGTCGCTTGTTGATCACTCGGGTTCCGGCATGCTGGAATTTCTCTTGTGTGATAAATCGACGCTACACAATTATGACGACTCGATAGAGCTTCCAGAGTTGATAGCTACAGCGAGCTGGTTCGTATGGTGGCATCATAGACAGCAGGTCAGAGGGGAGGAAGTGCAGACGCCATTGCGATCTTCGCTAGCCATCCATGCATTGGCTCTTTTTTTGCGGGGGATCCATGCATTGGCTCTTAACTTCACACGAGCGGCAGCGAAACAAACTACTGCACCTAGACGGAACACATGGCCCATTGTCTTGGCAGCGCAACAAATTATAAACGTTGATACGTCTTTTATTGAGGATCTGCATACGGGATCATGTGGGGCGATAGTTAGAGACCATAGAGGTAATTTCATTGTTGCTTCTACTTCTCGCCTTGACCATGTGGCAGATGTCATCTCTGCGGAAGCGGCGACACTACTTGAAGGTTTAAAGTTACTTCAGAGTATGGGGTGCAATAATGTCTTAGTGAGGATGGATAATTCTGTTGTGGTCGATGCTATACATCTGAATGAGGGACATTCTATGATGGCGGCTCCAGTTTTAGATGATTGCAGAGAGTTATTACGAGAGTTCAGGAAGGTTACTATTGAGCACTGTAATAGAGAATCAAATGTAGTTGCTCATGAGCTAGCTGAGTGGGGGCGTGTAAACACCCCTTCTTTATGGGTGGATGCACCTCCAGTTACTATTGCTAAATTTTTAGCAGACGATGTAAGCATTATTTGAGGTTAATAAAGCTAGCCATGAAGGTCTTTCCGTCAAAAAAAAACAATCCTTCGAAATTTTTCCTACATTGGTCATTTGATTTGTAGGATTAAATCATGTATGATCTTTTTTAAAGAATCATCTGTACAACATTCGATAGAAAATCTAACATTCACACAAACCTCTTGTAAAATTCCTTTTGTTTCCACCACATTTCAGTCATGCACTTTTCTTCTTCCTGCGTTTTTATAATCCCACTAATCAAAGAGGCCCATAACTTCCGGCATTGTTTTGAGACTACCGCCAATATATAGTACTCCCTCCGTCCTATAATATAAGACATTTTTTTGACACGTCTTACAATATGAGACGGAGGGAGTACATGTTTTCTTCGACTCCCAATTCTAGTTCTAAAACCCTACTTCTCACAGGAGTGAAATTTCTCTGAGCAAAGGCCGGAGGCACCAACCCACTCCATTTCTCTGCCTACCCGCCTCCCATCTTTGATTAGGAGCCTCATGAACCCAACTCCATCACCCACTAAATTGCGACCAAGGGCTATAGTTAGTAGCCTTGTGGGGCGGCTTGACTCAGTTGTCGTGGTAGAGGCGCCACACCACTCCATTTCTCTGCCGGCCCACCTCTGATCTTCGAGTACGAGCTTCCTGAACCGACCTACTACTCACTAAAATGCGGCCAAGGACTATGTTTAATAGCATCGTGACGGCGCCGACTCGGTATTTTTGTAGAGGTGCCACCTTGTTCCACGCCCAATATCGACAGATTTGGAGAGCAGTCAGATACATGCACTAGTACATGATCGAATTCTGGAGGTAGTTTTTGTACATGGGTCGTGGCAGTTCCTGGTTCTCCCTCAAAGCATGTTGTTAGTACTCGAAACAACGCGGACGGTTTTGGAAACTGCCTACGATAATAATCGAGCGTAAGCGGTTCATGTTGACAAATTATCTCCAATGCCAGGGCGCCCAGAGGAGGCTGTGTATTTGGAACCACCTCCAAGATCTTCAGGGGTTGTCATTCTATTTCGTAATCAACCATGGTACTGGAAATCACATATGATTAATATTCTACACTTAGCATACTATTCCACAGAACATGACACGAGTTCACATACAACACCACTTAAAACATGAATCATGTGCTATATACAACAGAAAACAAAGTTATACATAGTCTTAAACATCACACTAATTTGAACACTTAAACATAGTCTTAAATAGCAATGGCAACGCAGGCTCCCGCATCTCCAACACCTGCAGCAGCACCAGCTCCAATACCTCCCGAGGCGGTAGAATCATCACCTTTGTCATGAGGAGGAGGCATGCTCTTGGTCCGCGTCGGCATACAATTCTGGAACACGGGACGTGAGCTCTGAAGCTTTGGTCGCCACTATAATTGTTGGTGGTTGAGTGACCAGGCCTTGCTTCACGTTGGTGCCATGAATACGGGAAACACAACATGCACACCTGAATTTGACAAGATCCATATTCTTGACATGGTGTTCAACAACCTTGAAGTCCCAATGACCTGGTAGGTGATGGAAAGCATAGGCAACATCGCATGAAGCTGAAAGAATGATGCTTCTGACCTTGAATATGGCAACATCATCGACAACACCATATCCCACATCCAGCTGAAGCCTTGTGGCATAGGCTATCCACGGTCGCAGGAGGACGATCATACAACTGAAAAAGGCAAGTAAATAACATTTCGTAATACATAAACTAGATGATATCTCTCAACTTGTTGCCCGGATTGGTTGTAACATATTCCATTATATTACTCCCAAATTGAACTAATGTATGGATGTTACATTAGTACAAACTGTTGGAAATATGTGTGATTTACCGTATGATTTAATTCAAAGAAATAGTAGATAAAATATGACTATTATAACAGAGATGAAACAAGCCATGCAGTCTAATAGAGAGTAGGTGCTACGTGTGAGCTGCGTTGGGATTTCCTCAAAGAGGAGAGGATGATGCAGTACAGTAGAGATAAGTATTTCCCTCAGTTATGAAACCAAGCTTATCAATCCAGTAGGAGAACCAAGCAACACTATGTAAACAACACCTACACACAAACAATAAATACTTACAACCCAACGCGTAGAGGGCTTGTCAATCCCTCAATGGTTATGAGCAAGATTAAATTGCATAGTTTTTGATAGATAGATCTAAAAATACAAAATAAATAAAATAAAATAAAATTTCAGCAAGGTATTTTTATTTTTAATATATGATAAAAGATAGACCTGGGAGCCACATTTTTCACTAGAGGCTTCTCTCGAGAAAATAGCATACGGTGGGTAAACAAATTACTGTTGGGCAATTGATAGAAAAGCAAATAATTATGACGATATGCAAGGCAATGGTCTTACATAGACATCACGTCCAAGATTGGTAGACCGACTCCTGCCTGCATCTACTACTATTACTCCACACATCGACCGCTATCCAGCATGCATCTAGTGTATTAAGTTCATGGAAAAATGGAGTAATGCTTTAAGCAAGATGACATGATGTAGACAAGATAGACTCACGTATGATAAACCCCATCTTGTTACCCTTAATAGCATTGATACATACGTGTCATGTCCCTTTCTGTCACTGGGATTGATCATCGCAAGATCGAACCCATCACAAAGCACCTCTTTCCATGGCAAGATAAATCAATCTAGTTGGTCAAACCAAACATATAAATCGGAGAAGAAGTACGAAGCTATATTAATCATGCATAAAAGAGTTCAGAGAAAACCAAAATAATATTCATGGATGGATCTGATCATAAACTCACAATTTATGGGATCCAAACAAACACACCGCAAAAAGTCATTACATCAAATAGATCTCCAAAAACAACTAGGAGAACATTTTATTGAGAATCAAAAAGAGAGAAGAAGCCATCTTGCTACTAACTATGGACCCATAGGTCAGTGGTAAACTACTCACGCATCATCGAAGGGGCAGCAAGGATGATGAAGAACCCCTCCGTGATCATTTCCCCCTCTGGCGGAGTACCGGAGAAGGCCTCCAGATGGGATCTCTCGAGAACAGAGGCTTGCGGCGGCGGAAAAAGTATTCCGTGGACTCCTTGATAGGTTTCCTGATTTTAGAGTATTTATAGAGGGTAAGTTAGGTCAAACGGAGGCTTGTGGGCCCCACTGGGTACCAGGGCGCGCTAGGGGCCTGTGGCGCGCCTTGGTGCCTAGTGGGCCACTCCTTCGTCTTCTCATTCCTTCCCAAAGCTTCCAGGGTCTCTTATTGTAGAAAAAAATCTCCAGAAAGTTTCATGGCATTTGGACTTCGTTTGGTACTGATATTCAGCAAAGTAAAAAACAAGCAAATAACAACAACTAGCACTGGGCAGTAAGTTAATAGGTTAATCCCAAAAAATGATATAAAGTTGCTTCTAAATGTATATAAAACATCCAAGATTGACACTATAAAAGGAGGGAACAATAAACATTTATAGATACGTTGGAAACATATCAAGCATCCCCAAGCTTAATTCCTGCTCGTCCTCGAGTAGGAAAAGGATAAAAATAGAAATTTTAATGTTGAATGCTACTAACATATTCATCATATATTCTTTTCTTTATAGCATGGATAGTTGGACTTGAATGATTCAAAGCAATAGTCTATAATTTGACATGAAAACCTCAATACTCAAGCATATCAACAAGCAACCATGTCTTTCAAAATATCAACGCTAAAGAAAGCTAACCCTAGCCCATTATGCCCAACCATTATCCATTCATGAAATACACTCAAATATTAGCTACATACAATGCACTAGTATGACAATAGTGTTCCCTAGTTGGTGCTTTATAAGAGAAGATGGAGACTCAAAATTAAATTAAAAAAAGTGCATAAAAGTAAATAGATAGGCCCTTCGCAGAGGGAAGCAGAGATTTGCAGAGGTGCCAGAGCTCATAGCTTAAACTGAGAGATAAAATTGTTTTGAGAGACAGGCTTTTCCTGTCAACTAAAACGACAGAGAATTCCCAATATCTTCCATGCTAGACAAATCATAAGCGGTTCTCAAACAGAAAGTAAAGTTTATTGACTTTCCACCATTCTTACACAATCCATGGCTAGTTGTATCCACGGGTGCCTTCCATACCAACACTTTCCAAGGAATTTATTAGTCACAACATATTAGTTTTTTTCATTTTGGGACCGGCATCCCTACTACCTGCCACATTCTCGTGCAATGACAAGTGAATAAACACACATCATGAGAATAAAATACCTAGCCTGGAAAATATTGGCCACCCTTGCCGCTTCATTAACGGTATGGACACACAAAATGGAAATTTATCAGCAGCTTGTCTCAATTGGCCACCCATGCCACCCCTCTTCTCTCAATTGACCAGCAGCTTGTTTTTCCAATTCTAATTCATGTGATCTTCGATCACAAAGAGTAGGTTACCACTGTGAACAACTCATATTGTGGGCTTGATACCCATCTCCTTCTATGCATTGTCTATCACATTATGTGATAGACCCTTAGTAAAAGGATCTGCCAGATTCTTAGATGTTTGGATATAATCCAATGCAATATATCCAGAGTTTCCCATTTTCTGGATAGACTTTAACCTTGTCTAAACATGTCTTGATGACTTCATGTTATCCTTTGAGCTACTCACTTTTGTGATCACAGTTTGATTGTCGCAGTTCATAAGGATACCCGGTACAGGTTGCTCTACAACTGACAAGTCATTCAAGAGCCAACAAAGACAATCTGCTTCGACCATAGTTGTATCTAGTGCAGTGAGTTCTGCTTCCATTGTTGACCTCATTAAGATGATCTACTTGCAAGACTTCCAAGAAATAGCACCACCTCCATGAGTGAATACATATTCTCTCGTGGCCTTTATCTCATTTTCATCCCTAGTTTGAGTCACTATACACTTCAAGCACCTTCGTGTACATAGTGTAGTGAATTCCGTAACTCAGAGTGCCTTTCAAATAACAAATAACTCTCTCTAGAGCTTTCTAGTGAACATCTCCTGGTTTTGAGACAAATCGGCTCAGTTTATTAATAGCAAAAGAGTTGTCAAGTATCATAGCACTGGCTAAATACATAAGTGATCCAACAATATTAGAATATTTCTATTGATCTCTAGCAATTCTTTGATTCTATCGAAGCAGCACGCCAACATCATTTTGTGTTGGAGAAGGCTTGTAGTCGATATAGCCAAAGCGACTCACAATATTTTCCATATAGTGAGATTAAAGCAATGTAAGCCTGCCATCATCATCTCTCAATAGCTTGATGTTCAGAATAACATCAGTTACTCCTAAATCCTTCATCTCAAAACAACAAGATAGGAAATTCTTAACCTCCTTAATAACATTCAAATTTTTCCCTAAAAATCAATATGTCATCAACAAGCAAGCAAATGATAAATCCTCACCCCACTGTGGCGATAGTACACATAGTTATCAGATTGTCCTGTTTAAGACAGTTTTTGTTTTTGATGCATTGTTTTGCTTGTTTTGATGAAACTATTGACTCTATCGGTGGTATAATACATGGAAAAGTTATATTACAGTAGCTAAAATGCAAAAACAAAATATGAATTTGTTTGCAACAGTACTTAAATTAGTTATCTGGATTATTATACTAACGGATCTCACGAGGTTTCTGTTGAGTTTTGTGTGGATGAAGTGATCAAAGATCGATGAGGTCTCGATATGAGGAGAAGGAGGAGAGGCAAGAGCTCAAGTTTGGGGATGACCAGGGCACCCCAAGTAAAAATCCAAGGAGATCAAGTGTCTAAGCTTGGGGGTGCCCTGGAAGGCATCCCATCTTTCTTCAACAAGTATCGATATGTTTTTGTCTTTGTTTCGTTCACGTGATATGTATAAATCTTGGAGCGTCTTTTGTGTTTAGTTTTCACTTTTATTTTATGCACCATGCTGGTATGAGATAGTCCATGGTTGATTTATAGAATGCTCATCGCGCTTCACTTATATCTTTTGAGTATGGCTTTATAGAATGCTTCATGTGCTTCACTTATATCATTTGAAGTTTGGATTGCCTGTTTCTCTTTAGATGGAAAACCAGTATTTGTACAATGCTCTTTTGCTTCACTTATATTTGTTAGAGCATGGTATTTTATAGAAAGAATTAAACTCTCGTGTTTCACTTATATCTATTTAGAGAGTCAATAGGAATTGGTCAATTGCATGGTTAGTCATAAAATTCTACATAGAACTTGTGGATCACTGAATATGATATGTTTGATTCCTTGCAATAGTTTTGCGATATAGAGATGATAATATCTGGGAGGTACTAGTAAACAGTTGTGGTTAATAAAAATATTGGTGTTAAGGTTTGGGATTCCCGAAGCATGCACGTATAGTCTCTCATTATGCTATGAAGTTGGAGCATGATTTATTATTTGTTGTCTTCCTTATGAGTGGCAGTCGAGGACGAGCGATGATATTTTCCCACCAATCTATCCCCCTAGGGGTATGCGTAGTAGTACTTTGCTTCGAGGCCTAATAAAATTTTGCAATAAGTGTATGAGTTCTTTATGACTAATGTGAGTCCATGGATTATACGCACTCTTATATTTCCGCAATTTGCTAGCCTCTATGGTACCGTGCATTGCCCTTTCTCACCTCGAGACGTGGTGCATCCAAACCCCATGATATGATACGCTCTATCACACATATGCCTTATTATATCTTCTTGAAAACAACCACCATACCTACCTATTCTGGCCTTTCCATAGCCATTCCGAGATATATTGCCATGCAATTTCCACCGCTTCCATTTTGATAACTTGAGCATTCATTGTCATATTGCTTTGCATGATCATATAGCCGACATAGTATTTGTGGCTCAGCCACGGTTCATCATTTTTATGCATGTTATGATAGATCATTGCACATCCTGGTATTGCCGGAGGCATTCATATAGAGTCATAGTTTGTTCTAGGTATCGAGTTGTAATATTGAGTTATAAGTAAATAGAAGTGTGATGATCATCAATGTTCATTATTAGAGCATTGTCCCAATGAGGAATGGATGATGGAGACTATGATTCCCCCACAAGTCGGGATGAGACTTCGGACCAAAATAAAAAAAGAAAAAAAGAAAAAAAAGAAAAAAAAAGAGAAAAAGAAAAAAAAGAGAGAAGGGGCATACTAGTTCCACACTTGTGCTTCAAAGTAGCACCATGTTTTTCATATGGAGAGTCTCATATGTTGTCACTTTCATATACTAGTGGGAATATTTTACTATAGGATTAGATGCACACCCACTTAGTTTTCATGTTGAGCTTTCATATACTTATAGCTCTTAGTGCATTCGTTGCATGGAAATCCCAACTCCTCGTATTAATATCAATTGATGGGCATCTCCATAACTAGTTGATTAGCCGCATTGATGTGAGACTTTCTTACTTTTTGCCTTCTCTATATTTACCCCTATCATCATATTCTAATCCACCCATAGTGCTATATCCATGGCTTGCGCTCATGTATTGCGTGAGGGTTGAAAAGGCTGAAGCGCATTAAAAAGTGTAGGGATAACTTTCTTTAGCGTTGATATTTTGAAAGACCAATTGCTCGCCTTGTCATCCGGGTTGTGCATGATAAATACTTTGTGTTAAGAAGACAGAGCATGACAAGACTATATGATTTTGTAGGGATAGCTTTCTTTCGCGTTGATATTTTGAAAGACATGATTGTTTGTTGGGATGCCTGAGTATTGATGTCTTTATGTTAAATTATAGACTACTTCTTTGAATCACTTATGTCTTAATATTCATGCCATGATTATATATATGGTCAAGTTTATGCTAGGTAGCATTACACATCAAAAATTATCCTTTTTATCATTTACCCACTCGAGGATGAGCAGGAATTAAGCTTGGGGATGCTGATACGTCTCTGTTGTATCTATAATTTTTGATTGTTTCATGCCAATATTATACAACTTTTATACACTTTTGGCAACATTTTATATGATTTATTTGGACTAACATATTGATCAATTGCCATCCAGTGCCCAGTGCCAGTTCCTGTTTGTTGCATGTTTTTTTTACAGAAAATCCATATCAAACAAAGTCCAAATGCGATAAAAATTTACGGAGAATTATTTTGGAATATATGTGATATTTTGGGACCTGGAATCAACGCAAACGGGGCCCATAGTGACCACAACCCATGAGGGCACGCCGGGCACCCCCTGGCGCGCCCAGGTGTCTTATGCCCTCCTCGTAAGTCGGTTGAGGCCCTTATTTGGGTGCAAGAAATATAATTTATATAAAAAAATTGTGTAAATTTTTTAGCACAATCGGAGTTACGGATCTCCGGGAATTTCAGAAACGGTGAAGGGCCAGATCTGGAAATGCAAAACAGAGAAGGAGATCCAATCTCGGAGGGGCACCCGCCCCTCCGCCGCCATGGAGGCCGTGGACCAGAGGGGGAACTCTCCTCCCATGTAGGGGGGAGGCCAAGGAAGAAGAAGAAGGAGGGGGCTCTCTCCCGGTGGCACCAGAGTGCCGCCGGGGGAAAGATCGTGATGGCGATCTACATCAACAACCTTGCTACCGTCAACACCTCTCTTCCCTGCTGTAATATCTACTTAAACATGGAGCTCAACCCCATATATTATTTCCCAATGATCTATGGTTATCCTATGATGTTTGAGTAGATCCGTTTTGTCCTATGGGTTAATTGTGATCTTGGTTGGTATGATTGTATATTTATTTATGGTGTTGTCCTACGGTGCCCTCTGTGTCACGCAAATGGAGCAGTCCCCACTATAGGGTGTTGCAATATGTTCATGATTCACTTACTGTCCATTGCGAGGGTGATAGCAGCATAAACACGGATATGTGGGTTGTTGCGTATGGGAGTAAAGAGAATTTGATACCTAATGCTATGGTTGGGTTTTACGGCCTTAATAATCTTTAGTAGTTGCGGATGCTTGCTAGAGTTCCAATCATAAGTGCATATGATCCAAGTAGAGAAATTATGTTAGCTCATGCCTCTCCCTCATATAAAATTGCAAGAATGATTACCGGTCTTGTTATCGATTGCCCAGGGACAAATGACTTTCTTATTGGCAAAAGCTATCTACTTTTATTACCTTACAATTTATTCGCAATTTTATTCTTGCAAAATAGTTTCATACTTGTTTTAGGTAAAGCGAACGTCAAGTATGCGTAGAGTTGTATCGATGGTCGATAGAACTTGAGGGGATATTTGTTCTACCTTTAGCTCATCGTTGGGTTCGACACTCTTATTTATTGAAGAAGGCTACAAACGACCCCCTACACTGTCGAGCAATTGATAGAAAAGCGAATAATTATGAGATTATCTAGGCATGATCATGTATATAGGCATCACGTCCGTGACAAGTAGACTGACTCCTGCCTGCATCTACTACTATTACTCAACACATCGACTGCTATCCAGCATGCATCTAGAGTATTAAGTTCATAAAGAACAGAGTAATGCATTAAGAAAGATGACATGATGTAGAGGGATAAACTCATGCAATAGGATATAAACCCCATCTTTTTATCCTCGATGGCAACAATACAATATGTGCCTTGCTGCCCCTGCTGGCACTGGGAAAGGACACTGCAAGATTGAACCCAAAGCTAAGCACTTCTCCCATTGCAAGAAAGATCAATCTAGTAGGCCAAACCAAACTGATAATTCGAAGAGACTTGCAAAGATAACTTAATCACACATAAAAGAATTCAGAGGAGATTCAAATATTTATCATAGATAAACTTGATCATAAAACCACAATTCATCAGATCTCGACAAACACACCACAAAAAGAGTTACATCGAATAGATATCCAAGAAGATCCAGGAGAACATGGTATTAGATCCAAAGAGAGAGAAGAAGCCATCTAGCTAATAACTATGGACCTGAAGGTCTGTGTTAAACTACTCACAACTCATCGAAGAGGCTTTTGAGATGATGTAGAGGCCCTCCGTGATTGATTCCCCCTCCGGCGGAGCGCCGACGAAGGCTCCAAGATGGGATCTCACGGATACAGAAGGTTACGGTGGTGGAAATAGTTTTTCGTGGTCGCCTTTGATGTTCTCGGGGTGCGTGGGTATATATAGGAGGAAGAAGTAGGTCTGTGGACGCCCGAGGGGCCCACGAGATAGGGGGGCGCACCCTCCACCCTCGTGGCTTCCTCGATTGCTTCTTGACTTGCACTCCAAGTCCTCTGGATCACGTTTGTTCCAAAAAGATCACTCCCGAAGGTTTCATTCTGTTTGGACTCCGTTTGATATTCCTTTTCTTCGAAACACTAAAATAGGCAAAAAAAACAATACGGGCTGGGCCTCTGGTTAGTAGGTTAGTCCCAAAAATGATATAAAAGTGTAAAGTAAAGCCCATAAACATCCAAAACGGGTAATATAATAGCATGGAACAATAAAAAATTATAGATACATTGAAGACGTATCAAGCATCCCCAAGCTTAATTCCTGCTCGTCCTCGAGTAGGTAAATGATAAAAACAGAACTTTTGATGTGGAATGCTACCTAGCATAATTCTCAATGTAAATTTCTTTATTGTGGCATGAATGTTCAGATCCAAATGATTCAAAATAAAAGTTCGTATTGACATAAGAAATAGTAATACTTCAAGCATACTAATCAAAGCAATCATGTCTTCTCAAAATAAAATGGCTAAAGAAAGTTCATCCCTACAAAATCATATAGTTAGGCTATGCTTCATTTTCGTCACACAAAAATGCTCCCATCTTTTACACCCTCGATGACAAGCCAAGCAATTGTTTCGTACTTAAATAATCTCAAACTTTTTCAACTTTCATGCAATACATTAGCGTGAGCCATGGATATATAACTATGGGTGGAATAGAATATGATGATGAAGGTTGTGTGGAGAAGACAAAAAAAAGGAGAAAGTCTCACATTGACGAGGATAATCAACGGGCTATGGAGATGCCCATCAATTGATGTCAACATGAGGAGTAGGGATTGCCATGCAACGGATGCACTTGAGCTATAAATGTATGAAAGCTCAACAAAAGAAACTAGTGGGTGTGCATCCAACTTGTTTGCTCACGAAGACCTAGGGCATTTTGAGGAAGCCCATCGTAGAAATATACAAGCCAAGTTCTATAATGAAAAATTCCCACTAGTATATGAAAGTGACAACATATGAGACTCGCTATATGAAGAACATGGTGCTACTCATGAATTACAAGTGTGGAAAAAAAGATAGTAACATTGCCCCCTTTTTTGGGGGGCCTTTTTTTTGCCTTTCTCTTTTTTTTATTTGACCTTTCTCTTTTTTTTTATTTGGCCTTTTTTTTGTTTGGGGACAATGCTCTAGTAATGATGATCATCACACTTCTATTTATTTACAACTCATGAATTACAACTCAAAACTAGAACAAGATATGACTCTATATGAATGCCTCCGGCGGTGTACCGAGATGGGCAATGAATCAAGAGTGACATGTATGAAATTTTTTGCATGGTGGCTTTGCCACAAATACGATGTCAACTACATGATCATGCAAGGCAATATGACAATGATAATGTGTGTCATGATGATAAACGGAATGGTGGAAAGTTGCATGGCAATATATCTCGGAATGGCTATGGAAATGCCATAATAGGTAGGTATGGTGGCTGTTTTCAGGAATATATAAGGAGGTTTATGTGTGATAGAGCGTATCGTATCACGGGGTTTGGATGCACCAGTGAAGTTTGCACCAACTCTCAAGGTGAGAAAGGGCAATGCACGGTACCGAAGAGGCTAGCAATGATGGAAGGGTGAGAGTGCGTATAATCCATGGATTCAACATTAGTCAAAAGAACTCATATACTTATTGCAAAAATCTACAAGTCATCAAAAACCAAGCACTACGTGCATGCTCCTAGGGGATAGATTGGTAGGAAAAGACCATCGCTCGTCCCCGACCGCCACTCGTAAGGATGCACAATCTAAGAACACCTTATGTTTCAAATTTGTTACACAACTTTAACCATACGTGCATGCTACGGGACTTGCTAACTTCAACACAAGTATTCTTTAATTCATAATCACCCAACTAGCATGACTCTAATATCACTACCTCCATATCTCAAAACAATTATCAAGTATCAAATTGATCATAGCATCCAATTCACTTCCTATGATAGTTTTTATTATACCCAACTTGGATGCCCACCATTCTAGGAACAATTTTATAACCATAGCAAATACCATGCTGTTCTAAGAGACTCTCAAAATAATATAAGTGAAGCATGAGAGACTAACAATTTCTACAAAATTAAGCCACCACCGTGCTCTAAAAGATATAAGTGAAGCACTAGAGCAAAAACTATCTGGCTCAAAAGATATAAATGAAGCACATAGAGTATTCTAATAAATTCCAATCAAGTGGGTTTCTCCCAGAAGGTGTGTACAGCAAGGATGATTGTGTAAAACTAAAAAGCAAATACTAATATCATACAAGACGCTCCAAGCAAAACACATATCATGTGGCGAATAAAAATATAGCTCCAAGTAAAGTCACCAATAAACAAAGACGAAGGAGGGGACGCCTTCCGGGGGCATCCCCAAGCTTAGGCTTTTGGATATTCTTGAATATCTTGGGCTGCCTTGGGAATCCCCAAGCTTAGGCTTTCGCCACTCCTTATTCCATATTCTATCAAATCTTTACCCAAAACTTGAAAACTTCACAACACAAAAACTCAACAGGAAATCTCATAAGCTCCGTTAGTGAAAGAAAGAAAAACCACCACATAAGGTACTGTAATGAACTCATTATTTATTTATATTGGTGTTAAACCTACTGTATTCCAACTTCTCTATGGTTCATACCACTTAATACTAGCCATAGTTGCATCAAAATAAGCAAACAACACACGAAAAACAGAATCTGTCAAAAACAGAACAGTCTGTAGAAATCTGTAACTCTCGAATACTTCTGGAACTCTAAATATCCTACCAAAATAGGAAGTCCTGGGAAATTTGTCTATTGATCTACAGCAAAAATAATTAGCACAAAAGCACGTTTCTGTGAATTACTTAGATTATTTTCGTGCGCGCAAAGTTTCTATTTTTCAGCAGAATCAAATTAACTTTCACCATAGGTTATCCTATAGGTTCTACTTGGCACAAACACTAATTAAAACAAAAAAACACATCTAAAAAGAAGGTAGATGCAAAATTTATTACTAAACAGAAACAAAAACAAAAAAAATACAAATAAAATTGGGTTGCCTCTCAACTAGCGCTATCGTTTAACGCCCCTAGCTAGGCATAAAAGCGAGGATAGATCTAAGTAGTGCCATCTTTGGCACTCAATTCATAAGTAGATCGCATGATAGATTCATAAGGTAATTTAACTTTCTTTCTTGGAAAGTGCGCCATGCCTTTCCTTAATGGAAATTGGAATCTAATATTCCCTTCCTTCATATCAATAATCGCACCAATCGTTCTAAGGAAACACTACTAGGGAAAAGCCTAGCAGCAGCGCAGGTTTTAGGCCTATCAGTAGCGTGGGCAGGAGCGCTACTGATAAGGCGCTACAGCTAAAGCTTAGCAATAGCGCGCCTAGACCCACGCTACTGCTAAATTGACTTAGTAGTAGTGCTACTTCAGAATAGCGCTACTGGTAATTAGTAGTAGCGCTTCTCCTTTCCCGCGCTACTATTATTATTTAGTATTTTATTTCTTTTTTATTTCATGTTGTATTCATACACCTTTACACAAGTTTTCAAACAACAGGAATTTAGAGATTGTTTTTACATCATAATGAGTTATTACATCACGGGGTGAAAGAACCGTGGACTAGTTTCAAGTGGATGTCCATCCACTTGAAACTAATCCGCGGTTCTTTCACCCAATGATATAATAATATCATCATCATCATCATATCATTAACAACTTAGCATCATAATACATCATTGTCATA
Source organism: Triticum aestivum (assembly GCF_018294505.1). NCBI lineage: Eukaryota > Viridiplantae > Streptophyta > Magnoliopsida > Poales > Poaceae > Triticum > Triticum aestivum. Next base: position 207,577,645 of record NC_057798.1, read on the forward strand.
TAACACCTCCTCAAGATCATCGTTTTCATCAATGACATCACATAGCAAATTGGTCACTAGTCGTAATCACAAGTACTCCTCATTATCAACTCTAACACATTACCACATAATAAACATATTGTACATCATAGGACCTACTACATTCGATTAAGACCTACTACATTTTCTAAGGTAAAATAGCAAAAAACAAGATAGCCCCTGACTCTCCATTATGGAGAATGGAGATTAGCCTATCTCCAATTCTTGTCTTTCGCTGAATGTTACTTCCAAGAACCTCCTTGCGAATGTCCATACATTTCTTCCATTCTTTGATGAACAAGTGTTCACCGGTTTTAGAAATCCGATATGCACAGGTGAGCTCCCTAGATTTACCTGGCAGTATGTTCAGAACTGTAAGGCAACCATTCAGATACATCAGATGAGGCACACAATCCATCGGGAGTTTCTGTTGAAAAACATAGTAATAACTTCGTAGTTAGCAATGATGTACTAGTTTTAGAAGTATGCAAAAGATGCACGGATGTCGTAATAGTAAAAAATCTTACCAGGGTATCTCCAGAGAAGTTACCGTGGTTCAACATGTGCACTAGTGGCACGTATTCACCATAATTTGGAGGAGTTCGATAATAGTTATTGTAATCCTCAAGAAGAGTACAAAATGCGATCAGATGGTTTTTCTCCTTATAAGTTAATTCAGAGCCATCGGCGTAGTGGGTTTTGTCTACCATCTTCCGCACAGTCTTTGAAGAATCAAAATAAGCTGTCAAGGGAAATAAGCTGTCAACTATTTTGAAATAAACAATATAAATTAGTTAATAACTATGTTTGAGAAACTCACATTGCGGTACAATCGGGAGCGTATCAACAAGGACCCAAATGTCCATATTGTCTTGCTCGATGTCAGGATCACCAAGATCCATGGTGACAATCATACCCTCATAAAAATCATACATTTTGCAAAGTGCTTCCCAATTTTGGCAACCAAAATGGGTTACGCTCTGAGCATTGCACAGATTTACTTCAAAATCCATATCATGATGGGTCCTTAGGTGTATTTTCTTTGTTTCAAAATTTTCATGGTCTTCAAAACCCATCCTCTCCAAGACATAGTGTCTTGCATGGCATGGGATAAGCTAGTCGAATTGTAAAAGATGAAAATTAGATGTTGAAATAGTTGAAGTCATGCTTAATTACGAAAAAAACACTTGTCGTTGTTGCGTACCGTTTCAACATCGAAGGTCTCCTCGAGCATAATGCTGAAGCGCCGATCTTCGTCCAGCTCAACGAACCTGTCGCACATACCTCAATCGTCGTGGCACCAGCTGCACTCCCCCGGGAGACTATCGTCGCCCGAGTACGACATTTCATACGTTCATAATTCAAAGATTAAACTTGTACAATTAAATATATGTACTAAAAACCCTAAGTTAGATCATTATTTTTTGAGAAAATCCAGGCCACTCCATATTTCCTACATATTCTAGCACAAGTCATGCCAGAATTCACGAAAAAATCCGGCATGACCTTTGCTAAAAAAGGACATATTGAGCGCCTGAAATTTGCCGGAACAGAAATTAATCAACACTCCGGCAAAAAATAGGCCACTCGGAGGTGTAAACTGAACATGAACGGCCACTTGGGCAACCACATATCCTATTTGAGCAACACAAGATATACAAGAATATTTGGCTGGTCTCACCTCGATGTCGGAGGGGGTCGGTGACTGGGATGACGGCGGGGATGTCGGAGGGGGTCGGTGACGGGGACGACGGTGGTCACTTGAAACCGTATAAGTTATCACTAATACATCCCGAATAATTGCTTAAACTAAAAAATAACAACAAATATGACATGTTCAACTAGTTTTATTAATTCAACTAGTTCTTACCAAATATAAACTTACTATAAATAGAAAAAAAACTAGTTCTTTCTAAAAATAAAGTAGTTCAACTAGTTATATTAATTATCTTACTAAAAATACATTAGTTCTATTAATTCAACTACTTCAACTAGTTTATTAATTTACTTACTAAAGTAGTTCAACTACAACTAAAGTAGTTCAACTACAACTACTATTAATCATATTGCCCTAGTTAACTAGTACCCACTACTAGTAATTAACATCTACTACTACTACTAATCTTTAGCTATGAACCCTAAATTAACATCTACTACTACTAAACAACATCTAGTACTAACTAAGTAGAGAGAAAAAGGGGGTGGGGGCGACGAAGAGGTAGGGGCAGCGAGGGCGGGATCAGGATTGGGAGGCGGCGGTGCTGGGTGGGCTCGGGTGGCGGCGGTGAGGTCGAGGGCGGTGGGAGGAGGGCTACCGGTGGAGGAGGGAGGAGGGGCGGCCGCAAGCGGAGGGAGGAGGGCGGCGGCGGAGGAGGGAGGGGTGGCCGCAGGCGGAGGGAGGATGTGCAAGGAGGAGGGAGGAGGGACGGAAGGAGGGGAGTACCTTGGCGGCGGACGGATGAAGGCGGCGGCGACGACGCACGACGACGGTTATCGGCACGCGGGCGAGAGTGAGAGTGTGAGTGAGAGAGAGGGTCGGTCGTGCGCGTGGGGATAAGGTAGGGATAGTTGTAGCGTGTTTGCCAAAATGCATTACAACTAATCTGAATAGCATTAGCGCTGTGCATTGTTACGCGCTACTGCTAAGTTGGACTACCAGTAGTGCTTTGCAGATAAACCGATACTGCTTAGTGTAACTGTACAAAAATACGTCAATGCAAAAATACATTGGCCATCAATGATCTTTTTGTGTACAATCTGAATTGTCAATATGACTCCTCTCCGGTAGGAACCAGAGAGGACTCATATTGCGGCCACAAATTTTACACATAGAGTTCAGTGAAGACCAACTGGTTGTGATAGTTTCAGAAATAACATATTTAAGGTAGTAAACACCCTGTTCACGGAGCGAGGTGGGACTAAACTTGTGGGATGATCTTAGCAGTAGCGGTTTTCTTCGAAGCGCTCTGCTGCTAACTTCTATAGTAGTAGCGCAGTTCAGTATAGGGCGCTACTGCTATAACTAGCGGGGGGCGAGGTCATGGCAATTAGAGCAGTAGCGCGGTTTGGCGTGGACGCGCTACTGCTATTTTCCTTTCAGCAACGCGTTTTGCTATCACGCGCTGCTGCTAAATAGTAGTAGCGTTGTATTTTGAGGAGCGCTGCTGGTAAGATTCTGTGTATAGGCTTTTCCCTAGTAGTGAAAGGTCTACCAAGAATAATAGGGCAAGAAAGATTGCAATCTATATCAAGAACGATAAAATCTACGGGCACCAAATTTCTATTTGCAACAATGAGAACATCATTGATCCTTCCCATTGGCTTTTTAATGGTGGAATCCGCAAGGTGCAAATTTAAAGAGCAATCATCAAGATCATGGAAACCTAGAATATCACATAAAGTTTTTGGAATCGTGGAAACACTAGCACCCAAATCACATAAAGCATAACACTCATGATCTTTAATTTTAATCTTTATAGTAGGTTCCAACTCATCATAAAGTTTTTTAGGAATAGAAACTTCCAAATTAAGTTTTTCATCAAAAGATTGCATCAAGGCATCAACAATGTGTTTGGTAAAAGCTTTATTTTGACTATAAGCATGAGGAGAATTCACAACGGATTGCAACAAGGAAATACAATCTTCTAAAGAACAATTATCATAATTAAATTCCCCGAAATCCAAGATAGTGGTTCAATGCTATTTAAAGTCTTGACCTCTCCAATCCCACTTTTACCAAATTTAGCATCAAGATCTAAAAACTCTGAATCATTGGGACGCCTTTTAACTAAAGTTGACTCATCTCCAGTCCCATCATTATTAAGATTCATATTGCAAAACAAAGATCTAATAGGGGACACATCAATAACTTTAAGATCTTCATCATTATTTTCATCTAACTTTTCTGGTTTGGCAGCCATCTTATTGACTAAGGTAGCTTGCTTATCAGAAATTTGGGCTATAGAATTTTCAAGCCGAGTAATTTGGGAGTTCAAACCATAAAATTCTTAAGACATATCATCAAGATCTTTGTTCATAAACCCCAAAAAACTTTTTTTTCTTTAAGTTTAATTCTGAAGATATTATTATGCTCAAATTGTAAAGTCATAAAACTTCTAACGTTTGATTCAATCTCTTCCAACCTTCTAAGATGGAGGTCGGTGTTCTTAGGAAAAGCCATAAGGGCAAGCAGGCACACAAAAGGCAAGCAAAAGAGAGAGGAGATTGGGAAAGAGAGGGCGAATAAAAAGGCAAGGGTGAAGTGGGGGAGAGGAAAACGAGATGCAAATGGTAAATAATTTAAATGCGAGGGAGATTAGTTTGTGATGGGTACTTGGTATGTCTTGACTTAAGCGAAGACCTCCCCAGCAACGGTGCCAGAAATCCTTCTTGCTACGTCTTGAGCTTGCGTTGGTTTTCCTTGAAGAGGAAAGGGTGATGCAGCAATACTAGCGTAAGTATTTCCCTCAGTTTTTGAGAACCAAGGTATCAATCCAGTAGGAGGCTCCTAAAAAGTCCCACGCACCTACACAAACAAACAAGAACTCGCAACCAACGCAATAAAGGGGTTGTCAATCCCTTCACGGCCACTTGAAAAAGTGAGATCTGATAGAGATAATATGATAAGATAAATATATTTTTCGTATTTTATGATATAGATTGGAAAGTAAAGATGCAAATAAAAGTAGATTGAAAGCTTATATGATAAAAGATAGACCCGGGGGCCATAGGTTTCACTAGTGGCTTCTCTCAAGATAGCATAAGTATTACGGTGGGTGAACAAATTACTGTCAAGCAATTGATAGAAAAGCGAATAATTATAAGATTATCTAGGCATGATCATGTATATAGGCATCATGTCCGTGGCAAGTAGACCGACTCCTGCCTGCATCTACTACTATTACTCCACACATCGACCGCTATCCAGCATGCATCTAGAGTATTAAGTTCATAAAGAACAGAGTAACGCATTAAGAAAGATGACATGATGTAGAGGGATAAACTCATGCAATATGATATAAGCCCCATCTTTTTATCCTCGATGGCAACAACACAATACGTGCCTTGCTGCCCCTGCTGTCACTGGGAAAGGACACCACAAGATTGAACCCAAAGCTAAGCACTTCTCCCATTGCAAGAAAGATCAATCTAGTAGGCCAAACCAAACTAATAATTTGAAGAGACTTGCAAAGATAACTTAATCACACATAAAAGAATTCAGAGGAGATTTCAAATATTTCTCATAGATAAACTTGATCATAAACCCACAATTCATCGGATCTCGACAAACACACCGCAAAAAGAGTTACATCGAATAGATCTCCAAGAAGTTTAAGGAGAACATGGTATTCAGATCCAAAGAGAGAGAAGAAGCCATCTAGCTAATAACTATGGACCTAAAGGTCTGTGGTAAACTACTCACAACTCATCGGAGAGGCCTTGGAGATGATGTAGAGGCCCTCCGTGATTGATTCCCCCTCCGGCGGAGCACCGACGAAGGCTCCAAGATGGGATCTCACGGATACAGAAGGTTACGGTGGTGGAAATAGTTTTTCGTGGTCTCCTTTGATGTTCTCGGGGTACGTGGGTATATATAGGAGGAAGAAGTAGGTCGGTGGACGCCCGAGGGGCCCACAAGATAGGAGGGCATGCCCAGTAGGGGGGTGCCCTCCACCCTCGTGGCTTCCTCGATTGCTTCTTGACTTGCACTCCAAGTCCTCTGGATCGCGTTTGTTCCAAAAAGATCACTCCTGAAGGTTTCATTCCATTTGGACTCCGTTTGATATTCCTTTTCTTCGAAACACTGAAATAGGCAAAAAAAACATAAATACGGGCTGGGCCTCCGGTTAGTAGGTTAGTCCCAAAAATGATAGAAAAGTGTAAAGTAAAGCCCATAAACATCCAAAACGGGTAATATAATAGCATGGAACAATCAAAAATTATAGATACGTTGGAGACGTATCATGGATACATGAACTCTTCAAACTAAGGTCATCATCGGGAGTGGTCCCGACTATTGTCACTCTGGGGTTTTCGGATCATAACACGTAGTAGGTGACTATAACTTGCAAGATCGGATCTAGAACATGGATATAATGGTGATAACATAAATGGTTCAGATCTGAAATCATGGCACCCGGGCCCAAAGTGACAAGCATTAAGCATGGCAAAGTCATAACAACATCAATCTTAGAACATAGTGGATACTAGGGATCAAGCCCTAACAAAACTAACTCGATTACAAGATGAATCTCATCCAAATCCTCACCGACAAGCGAGCCTACGAAGGAATTGCTCACTCCCAGTGGGAAGAATGATGGAATTGGCAATGGAGATGTGTTGGTGATGACGAAGATCGAAGATCCCCCTCTCCGGAGCCCCAAACGGACTCCAGATTTGGCCTCCCGATGAAGAACAAGAGACGGTGGCGGCTCCGTCTCGTGAAACGTGATAATTCTTTCTTCCTGATCTTTTTCTGGAAATATGGGATTTTATAGCATCAGTTTGAGGGTCAGCAGGGCCACCAGGTGGCAGCACCCACCAGGGCGCACCTGGGGGGGGGGGGGGCTGGCGCGCCCTGGTGAGTTGTGCCCACCCAGGTGCCCCCCTCAGGTACCTCCTGGCTCCAGAAATTATCTTATTTGATATATAAAATCCTCGCAAAGTTTCATTCCATTCCAAGAACTTTTATTTCTGCACAAAAACAACACAATGATAGTTCTGCTGAAAACAACGTTAGTCCGTGGTTAGTTTCATTCAAATCTTGCAAATTAGAGTCCAAAACAAGAGGAAAAGCGTTAGGAAAAGTAGATATGTTGGAGACGTATCAACTCCCCCAAGCTTAAACCTTTGCTTGTCCTCAAGCAATTCAGTTGATAAACTGAAAGTGAAAAAGAAAAACTTTTACGAACTCTTTTGCACTTGTTTCATAAGTAAGCTTAAACAACACCCGGGTTTTCAGCAAGGATTATAACTAACCATGTTGATAGTAACTCTTAAAAATTATATTAACTCATATCAATGACATAAACAACTAGAGAGCAAAATAAGAAATCTCAAATAGCAACATGTTGTCAAAACAACCATGATATAATATGACAATAGTGGTATCTCGCTAGCCCTTCCTGAGACTGCAAAACATAAATGCAGAGCACCCCCAAAGTTCAAGCAGCAACTAAAACATTGTAATTCATGGTAAAAGATCCAGTCATGGTGCACCCAACATTAGCTATACACAATGCATCAGCATGACAACAGTGCTCTCAGGTTCTGGCGCTTATTTGAGAAGGTGATGACACAACACAAAAGTAAATAGATAGTCCCTTCGCAGAGGGAAGCAGTGATTTGCAGAGGTACCAGAGCTCAAGTTTTTAAAACAGAGGTAAATGATATTTTAAGACATGCACCCTTCTCATTCACTTCACAACCATCAGTTATCAATATCTTCCATGCTAAGCACGCTAGTAGCGGTTCCCAAGCGGAAATGTAAAGGTTATGACTCCATTGGGAGTTTTTGTTTGATTATTTGTAAGCTCTTTTCTTTTTGCAGTTTGGGACTGGGCATCTCTATTACCGCCCTTTTCTCGTGCGACGGCAAGTGAATAAACACTCGACCTGAGAATAACCCCCTTAGCATGGAAGATACCGACTACCTCCTATCGTTCCATGAACGATCCACGCACACAAAAAGGATATTTATTTGAAGTTTTTAGAGGTGGCACATGCAAATTTACTTAGGACGGCAGGGTAATACGACATATAGGTAGGTCTGGTGGACTCATCTGGAATAACCTGGGTTTCAGGTTTTGATGTACAAGCAGAGTTCCCACTTAGTATAGGCGAAGGCTAGCAAATAGGTTGAGAAGCGGACAGCTAGAGAGCAACAACGGTCATTAACATGCATTATGCATAAGTAACATTGGATACTAGCATGAGTAGGATATGAACACCATGAACATAAATATCATAGAGGCTATGTTGGTTTTGATTCAACTACATGCATGAACATGTGCCAAGTAAAGCCACTCAAACATTCAGAGGAGGATACCATATCATCATACTACATCACAATCATTTTAACGCAATGTTGATATCCAAGATAAGTCATTATTCACTCCTAGCTACTTATGCATGGCATGAGAAACTATAATCTCTAATTGTCATTGCAAACATGTTTGATCATAATAGGCTGAATCATGGATACTAGGTTAAACATATTTACAAAAACAGAACAAGTCGAGTCATACCCGTTTCTCTCTGCCATGACCAATTCATCTAATATCGTCATTATTGCCTTTCACTTGCACGACCGAACTATTTGAAATAATAATAGTGCAAGAGTGTCGTGGACTAAGCTGGAATCTGTAAACATTTTATACAAGAGGAGAAGACAAGGTAATATGGGCTCTTTATTAGATCAACAATAATGCAAATGAGAGCCGCTCAACATTTTCATCGTGGTCGTCTCCTCGGTATGACTCGATAAATGAAAAAGAAATTCTAAGAAACACACTAAAATATTTTTGGAGTCTTTGGTTTTTTGAAAGCAAGCAGATGAAAAAAAGGGAAAAGCAAAAACGAGAAAAACTATTTACACGGGAAAGCTCCCAACAAATAAAAGAAGTACAAGGAAATCTTTTTGTGTTTTCCTTTTAGTACTACAACAATTTAAACTAGGAAGAAAAGTCAAAAAGAAGCAAGAAACATATTTTTGGGATTTTCTCAAAGTTTTTCAAACATAAGAAGAAAGCAAGAAAAAATAATTTAGGCATGGATGATACAATGAAAAAGTGTGGACACCGACAACTAGAATGAAATGTGTGAACATGAATGTAATGTTGGTGGGAATACGTACTCCCCCAAGCTTAGGCTTTTGGCCTCTTGGTAATCACCAATCATAAAAGCCATGAGATCCAATGTTGAAGTGTTGGGGAGCAGGAACCATAGGGTCCCACTGTCGAGGCTCTGCCTGCACCGCCGCCAGGTTGTTCCGATAAGAGACAATGTCCTCAGGCATAACTCTGTATCCATTCCTGGCAACATAGTCAAACAAAGTAGGTGCAGGCAAGGGGATAACATCATGAGTGATCTCATTAAAACTAAATTGTAAGGCAAGTCAATATCAGGGTAATCAGCAGCAAGAAACTGGTGGTCCTTCATAGCTGCTCTGTCAAAGTAAACCTTGGGCAAGGGGTGATCATGATGGCGTATCTGCACATTGAAGTGAGTCGCCAAACGAGTAGCGTAAATGCCCCATGTATTTTACCCTTGAATCTGTTAAGGTGAAGGCGACGTGCCACAATAGCTCCTAAGCTAAAAGTGTTGTCGCCATAAACTGCGCGATGCAAAACAGAAAAATCCGAGGCACTAAGTGAACCCACCTTCTCTCTCGCTAGCAAGCACTTTGCGATAAATAAAGCAAAATAATGCACGGCAGGAAACTGCACGCTAGTGGCAGTGGTGCCCGATACTCCTCTCTCATCCCCCACTGTCAGAGTATGGTAAAAATCATCAAACTCAGAGGGCCTAGGCTCTACTAAACCCCCATCACAAGGAAGCATGCATATGTCACCAAATTCAGTAAGTGGGATCTGGCGATGTTCAACATATAAATTAAATGACACCTCAGGGGGATTAGTCCTAGAATGAAAATGAAAGTTTTGCACACAGGAATTTGTGAGGAGATGATACTGTTTACATTCAGCTGCGATGAAGTCGGTGAGGCCGGTATTAGCAGCATATTGGTTGAACTCTTGGAGGATTTCTGCCTCTTCCGTGAACTCATTGTCCGGCCACTCAAACGGCCGTAACTCTGCCAACCTCGGGGTATGGAGATCATTGACAGATGACTGCCTAGTAACCCCTTGGAGTTCTTCTTGGAAGCAAACTTCCTAAAGATATGCATCTTTTTCCTATGAACAAAATTCTGAAATTTTTAGTCCACAAAATTTTTCTCAACAAAACTTCACAAAATTGATAGCAACTACTCTAGGGATGTATAGAGGCCATATAGCAAGCATTCAAACTACTTAGAACTCTAAGAATTCAACAAGCAAGCTCATCTACAACAGTACCAAGAGTAGCTAATTATTCTAAACATAAGCCACTAAAACAAAAACTAATTGGACACATGGAAGAGTCACCTACCAAGCAACAAATCCTCGAAACAGTTTCGGAAATGGAGCTTCGAGCAAAGAAATTGATATCCGCGGTTTCAGGAGCAAGAAAACGAGAGAGAGTGTGGTAGTGATTTTTTCTGTGTGAATGGAGTGGTGTGGGAGAAGAAGTAAGCAAGGGGGCCCACCAGGTGTGCAGCACCCACCAGGGTGCACCTAGGGGTTCTGGTGCGCCTAGGTGGGTTGTGCCCACCTGGTGCACCTCCCTCCGATATTATTTGCACCAGAAATTCATAAATATGAGAAAAAAAATCGTATCAGATTTTCAGAGCATTTTGAGAAATTTCATTTTTGGGTCATTTTTTATTGCACAGGAAACTCAGAAAACAAACAAAGCATGGCATTTTATTTTATTTAACTAATAAAAACATAAAACAAAAGGTAGGGACAAAAGGTAGTGCTTACTAAATTCATCAACTTCATACCTCTCAAAAAATGATCCATTAATAAGGTTGATCAAGTCTTATTAACAACCACTTTCGATTAGCATGAAACCAAAGAACTTCCGTAAATTACTAAGTTACCTCAATGGGGATATGAATGTCCCCAACAATATTGATTTCATATTTCTTTTTGACAGTAGGTAGAGGTAGTTGAAAACTTCCAATAGTGATTGTAGGAGATCTTTCAATAACATTAATACCATTCACTTGGAATTGTTTCTTCGGAAAGTGCACCGTATGCTCATTACCATTGCTATGAAAAGTGACCTTGCTTTTATTGCAATCAATAACAGCCCCTGCAGTATTCAAGAAGGGTCTACCAAGGATAATCGACATGTTTTCATCCCTGGGCATCTCAAGTCTAACAAAGTGAGTCAAAATAATAACATTAGCAACAACAACGGGCACATCCTCACAAATACCGATAGGCATGGCAGTTGATTTATCAACCATTTGCAAGGATATTTCAGTAGGTGTGAATTTATTCAAATCAAGTCTTTTATATAAAGAGAAAGGCGTAACACTAACACCAGCTCCCAAATCACATAAAGCAGTTTTCACATAATTTCTTTTAATGGAGCAAGGTATAGTTGGTATTCCCGGATCTCCAAGTTTTCTAGGTACTCCATCTTTGAAAGTGTAATTAGCAAGCATAGTGGAGATTTCGGCTTCCCATATTTTTCTGTTATTGGTGATGATGTCTTTCATATAGTTTGCATAAGGAGGCATTTTCAAGATATAAGTCAAGCGAGTGCACGGAAAGACTGGCCTAATCATTTCAGCAAAGCGTTGAAATTCTTCATCATCTTTATTTTTAGTTGACTTAGGTGGAAAGGGCATAGGCTTTTGAACCCATGGTTCTCTTTCCTTTCCATGTTTTCTAGCAACAAAGTCTCTTTTGTCATATCTTTTATTCTTAGGTTGTGGGTTATCAAGATCAACAGTTGGTTCTATCTCAACATCATTATCTGGTTCTTTATCATTAGGTTGAGTGTTTTCATGAACCTCATCATTATCTTTTTGATTATCAGAAGGTGAGTGTTCATTACCAGATTGAGTTTCAGCATCAGAGATAGAAACTTCATTATCATTGTTAGGAGATTTTTGTACTTCAGGTTCACTAGAGGCAGGCAAAGTCTTATCATTTTTCTTCTTCTTTTTATTTTTAGAAGGACTAGGTGTAGTGGTGTTGTTCCTTTCAGAATCTTGTTCAATTCTCTTTGGATGTCCCTCAGGATAAAGTGGTTCCTGAGTCATTTTACCTCCGCTAGTTGCTACTCTAACAGCAAAGTCCCTTACATTATTGTTCATTTCATCAAGTAACTCTCTTTGAGATTTAGCAACTTGTTCTAATTGAGTTTGAACCATAAAGGCATGTTTTCCTACACCTCTAACATCATTTGAGATTCTAAATAACAAGTCACTTAAGCGAGCAATCATATCAGAGTTGCATTTCAATTGTTTCATAACATTTGCATTGAAGTGATCTTGTTTTCTAATGTAATTACCAAACTCATAAAGGCATTGACTAGGATGTTTATTATGAGGATCATCACTATCATTGAATTTCATTAAAGATTTTACCTCTACCACCTTGGGCGGTGGTGGTGCTTGAAGCCCATGTATTTCTTCGATAGGTGGTAAACTTTGAACATCCTCGGCCTTAATACCTTTTTCCTTCATAGATTTCTTTGCCTCTTGCATATCTTCAGGATTGAGATATAAGACACCTCTCTTCTTCGGAGTGGGTTTAATAGGTGTTTCAGGAGGAGTCCAATCATCATCATCTTTCAATATGTTATTCAATAATTGCTCAGCTTGCGCAATAGTTCGTTCCCTGAAAACACAACCAACAAAACTATCTAGTAAGTCCCTAGAAGCATCAGTTAGTCCATTATAGAAGATATCAAGTATTTCATTTTTCTTAAGAGGATGATCAGGAAAAGCATTAAGAAATGGAGAAGCCTCCCCCAAGCTCATGGGAGACTCTCTTCTTCAATTTTCACAAAGTTGAATATTTCCTGCACAAGGCAGCTTATTTCTTATGAGCAGGGAAATATTTTTCAAGAAGTAATAGATCATATCCTGGGGACTACGCCCACAACCAGGAGCAAGAGTATTGTACCAAGCTTTAGCATCACCCTTTAATGAGAACGAAAATAACTTGAGAATATAGTAATGTCGAATCTTCTCATCATGAGCAAAAAGGGTAGCTATATCATTCAACTTAGTAAGATGTGCCACAAGAGTTTCAGTTTCAGAACCATGGAAAGGATCAGATTCAACCAAAGTGATTAACTCTGGGTCGACCGAGAATTCATAATCCTTCTTAGCAATAACAATAGGTGAAGTAGCAAACTCAGGATCACATTTCATTTTAGCATTCAAGGATCTTTCTTTATACTTGCATAATAATTTCTCTAGACCATCTCTATCCTTACAAGCAAGAATATCTCTAGTTGCCTCCTCACTCATAGTATAACCTTCTGGTACCTTTGGCAATTCATATCTAGGAGGACTAGTTCTGGTAGGTGTTTCAAGATTTTCAGTTTCAAGTTCATCATCAGATTCAACAATATCATGTTGTCTTACTCTAGCAATTTGTTCATCAAGAAATTCACCTAGTGGCACATCATCATCAAGCAAGGTACTAGCATCATCATGAGTAGCATTCATAGCAGAAGTAGCATCATCATGAGTAGCATTCATAGCAGAAGTAGCATCATCAATAACTTGCGACATATCAGAATTAATAGCATGTTGTGGAGTTGCAAAAGTTTACTTATAATAGAAGGTGAATCTAAAGCATAACTGGATGGCAGTTCCTTACCTCCCCACGTCATTGAGGGAAAAATCTTAGTCTTAGCATCCTTCAGATTCTTAATAGTGATAATATGATAATAATCCCAGGTGACTCAATAAATATATCTATGCTCCCCGGCAACGGTGCCAGAAAAAGGTCTTGATAACCGACAAGTATAGGGGATTGCAACAGTTTTCGAGGGTAGAGTATTCAACCCAAATTTATAGATTTGACACAAGGGACGCCAAAGAATATTTGAGGGTATTAGAAGCTGAGTTGTCAATTCAACCACACCTAGAGATTAATTATCTACAGCAAAGTGATTAGTAGCACAGTAGTATGATAGTTTTGATGATAGCAGCAGTAGTAACGGTAACAGTAACAGTGATAGCAGTGATATTTTAGCAGTAACGATAGTAGTAGCAACAGTAGTAACTTAGCAAGAACAGTATATGATAAATTCGTAGGCATTTGATCGGTGACTCGTTGGATGATATTCATCATGAGACAGTTATACCTAGGGCGATACGGCACTAGCTCCAGTTCATAAATATAATGTAGGCATGTATTCCGTAAATAGTCATACGTGCTTATGGAAAGAACTTGCATGACATCTTCTGTCCTACCCTCCCGTGGCAGCGGGGTCCTATTGGAAACTAAGGGATATTAAGGCCTCCTTTTAATAGAGAACCGGAACAAAGCATTAACACACGGAGAATACATGAACTCTTCAAACTAAGGTCATCACCGGGAGTGGTCCCGACTATTGTCACTCCGAGGTTTCTGGATCATAACACGTAGTAGGTGACTATAACTTGCAAGATCGGACCTAGAACATGGATATAATCGTGATAACATAAATGGTTCAGATCTGAAATCATGGCACCCTAGCCCAAAGTGACAAGAATTAAGCATGGCAAAGTCATAGCAGCATCAATCTTAGAACATAGTGGATACTAGGGATCAAGCCCTAACAAAACTAACTCGATTACATGATGAATCTCATCCAACTCCTCACCGACCAGCGAGCCTATGAAGGAATTACTCATTCCCGATGGGGAGCATCATGGAATTTGCGATGGACATGTGTTGGTGATGACGAAGATCGAAGATCCCCCTCTCAGGAGCCCCAAACAGACTCCAGATTTGGCCTCCCGATGAAGAACAGGAGACGGCGGCGGCTCCATCTCGTGAAACAAGATAATTCCTTCTCCCTATTTTTTTGGAAATATGGGATTTTATAGCGTCGGTTTGAGGGTCAGCGGGGCCACCAGGTGGGCAGCACCCACCAGGGCGCGCTTGGGGGGGCTGACGCACCCTGGTGGGTTGTGCCCACCCAGGTGCCCCCCTCAGATACCTCCTGGCTTCAGAAATTCTCTTACTGATATAAAAAATCCTCACAAAGTTTCGTTACATTCCGAGAACTTTTATTTCTGCACAAAAAAACACCATGATAGTTCTGCTGAAAACAACGTTAGTGTCTGGGAAGCCGATTGTTAATCCTCGCTACGATTGTTAATTTACACGGCCGCGGGTTCGGGATGTCAGTGTCTGGGAAGCCGGAGCTGGCACCCGCCGGGTGCCAGGATTCGCCGAGTTCTCCGAGCACAGGTCCCGCGCGCTAGGAGGCACTGTTCTCTGTCTTGTCGTGCATCATGGAGTTGTTGGGCTGGCTCGGCTACAATGGCGCGTTGCCTGGTCTCCATCAGCTTGCGTCAGCAGGACGAGGGCGGCACTGTTGCCATGCCAGCCCTGGTCAGCGGAGTAGGTGGGCCACTATTGCCACGCTCCTGCCTGTTAAAGGAGTTGGTGGGGCACTGTGGCCTCGCTCATCCCTTCTACGGGGACTTGTTCCGTCGTACGCCTTGGATGGGACGGGAGCCGACCCGTGGCCTGGTTGAGGAGAACGCCATGAGGGTGCTGGTTTGTTGGAGTCTTGGTTTGTCGAGTTCTACTGGCATGCACCAGCAGACCTGGCCGTGTTGCAGCCTTGGCCGGGCTGGGGGACTTGGTTGGGTCGAGGAACCCGGCCAAGTGTGAGCCGGATTGAGGGGTGATGCCGGCCCCGATGTTTTTGAAAAGAATCCGGATTCCGTTGCCTGCCCGGGGTTCATCCCCCCAACAGATACGCTCTTTCAGACATAAGCCTCCTTATATCTTCCTCAAAAACAGCCACCATACCTACCTATTATGACATTTTCATAGCCATTCCTAGATATATTGCCACACAACTTCCACCATTCCGTTTTATTATGACACAGACCATCATTGTCATATTGCTTTGAATGATCATATAGTTTACATAGTATATGTGGCTTGGCCACCGTTCATATTTTTTATACATGTCACACAAGATCACTGCATATCCTGGTACACCGCCAGAGGCAGTCATATAGAGTCATATTTTTGTTCTAGTATCGAGTTGTAATTCTTGAGTTGGAAGTAAATGAAAGTGTGATGATCATCATTATTAGAGCATTGTCCCATGTGAGGAAAGGATGATGGAGACTATGGTTCCCCCCCCCCCAAGTCGGGATGAGACTCCGGACTAAAATTAAAAAAAGAGGCCAAAGAGCCCAAATTAAAAAAAGAGGCCAAAGAGCCCAAAATAAAAAAGAGAAAAAATCAGAGAAAAAGAGAGAAGGGACAATGTTACTATCCTTTTCCACACTTGTGCTTCAAAGTAGCACCATGTTCTTCATAATAGAGAGTCTCCTATTTTTCACTTTCATATATTACTAGTGGGAATTTTTCATTATAGAACTTGGCTTGTACATTCCAATGATAGGGCTTCCTCAAATGCCCTAGGTCTTCGTGAGCAAGAAAGTTGGATGCACACCCACTTAGTTTTCTTTTGAGCTTTCATACACTTATAGCTCTAGCGCATCTGTTGCATGGCAGTCCCTACTCCTTGCATTGACATAAATTGATGGGCATCTCCATAGCCCATTGATTAGCCCCGTCGATGTAAGACTTTCTCCTTTTTTGTATTCTCCACACAACCTCCACCATCATGTTCGATTCCACCTATAGCACTATACCCATGGCACACGCTCATGTATTGCGTGAGAGTTGTAAAAGTTAAAGCGCGTTAAAAAGTATGAACCAATTGCGTGGCTTGTCATCGGGGTTGTGTATGATAAATACTTTGTGTTAAGAAGTTAGAGCATGACAAGATTATATGATTTTGTAGGGATAACTTTCTTCAGCCATGATATTTTGAGAAGACATGATTGCTTTATTAGTATGCTTGAAGTATTATTATTTTTATGTCAATATTAAACTTCTGTCTTGAATCTTATGGATCTGAAAAATCATGCTACAATAAGAAAGATAACATAATAAACATGTTAGGTAGCATTCCACAAAAAAATCTGTTTTTATCATTTACCTACTCGAGGACGAGCATGAATTAAGCTTGGGGATGCTTGATACGTCTCCAACGTATCATAATTTTTTTATTGTTCCATGCTCTTATATTATCCATCATGGATGTTTTATATGCATCATTATGCTATTTTCTATCATTTTTTAGGACTAACCTATTAACCTAGTGCCAAGTGCCAGTTGTTGTTTTTCCTTGTTTTTATCTTTTTTTATAGAAAATCAATACCAAACTGAGTCTAAACGAAACGAAACTTCTTGAGGATTTTTCTTGGACCAGAAGACACCCAGGAACCTTCGGGAGGGGGTCAGAGGGGCCACCATTTGGCGACAAGCTTGGAAGGCGCGCCCTAGGGTGCCCCCTAGGCTTGTGGGCCCCCTGATGCTCCTCCAACCCTAATATTTGCTCTATAAATATCCAAATATTCCCAGTATACCAGAGGGCACACCAAAAATACTTTTTTGCCACCCCAAGTTTCTGTCCTCATGAGATCCCATCTGGAGACCTGTTCCGGTACTCCGCCGAAGGGGGATTCGATCACGAATGGCCTCTACATCAACCTTGCTGCCCTTCCGATGATGTGTGAGTAGTTTACTACAGACCTACGGATCCATATCTAGTAGGAAGATGTCTTATTCTCTCTCTTTGGTCTCTAATACATCTTCTCGATGTTCTTGGAGATCTATTTGATGTAATCTTCTTTTGCGGTGCATTTGTTGAGATCCGATGAATTGTGGATTTATGATCAGATATCTATGAATATCATTTGAGTCTTCTCTGAACTCTTTTATGCATGATTAAGATAGCTTTGTATTTCTCTCCGATCTATTGAATTGGTTTTGCCAACTAGATTGATTTTTCTTGTAGTGGGAGAGGTGCTTTGTAATGGGTTCAATCTTGTGGTGTCCTCACCCAATGATAGAAAGGTTAGCGAGGCACATATTTGTATTATTGCCATTAAGGATAAAAAGGTGAGGACTATTCATATTGATTGGATCTATCCCTCTACATCATGTCATCTTGCTTAAGGCGTTACTCCATTCCTGTTAACTTAATACACTAGATGCATGCTGGATAGCGGACGATGTGTGGAGTAATAGTAGTAGATGCACGCAGGAGTCGGTCTACTTGTCATGAACGTGATGCCTATATTCATGATCATTGCCTTAGATGTCATCATAACTTTGCGCTTTTCTATCAATTGCTCAACAATAATTTGTTTACCCACCATATGCGTTCTTTCAAGAGAGAAGACTCTAGTGAAAACTATGGCCGCGGGTCTATCGTTTATCATATTATTTTTAGATCTATAAAACCAAAAACCCAAAAATACCTTGCTGCAATTTATTTACCTTCACTTTATTTTGCACTTTTATTTATGTTTTATACCTATCTCTATCAGACCTCATCCTTCCAAGTAACCATGAAGGGATTGACAACCCCTTTATCATGTTGGGTGCACGTATTTTTTTGTTTGTGTAGGTGCAACCATTGGTGACTTGTGTGTTCTTCCTACTAGATTGATACCTTGGTTCTCAAATTGTGGGAAATACTTATCTCTACTTTGCTACATCACCCTTTCCTCTTGAAGGGAAAAACCAACACAAGCTCAAGAAGTAGCACTTGCTTAAGTGCATACAAAGACTTCAGCAACTTGCACAGATT
Source organism: Triticum aestivum (assembly GCF_018294505.1). Classification (NCBI taxonomy): domain Eukaryota; kingdom Viridiplantae; phylum Streptophyta; class Magnoliopsida; order Poales; family Poaceae; genus Triticum; species Triticum aestivum. The sequence goes on from NC_057798.1 coordinate 207,596,134, forward strand.
TCCTTCCTGACCATCCACTACAAACCCTTCTGGTTGTTCAATGTAACTTTCCTCGTCCATATCTCCATTTAGGAAAGCAGTCTTAAGATCCATTTGATGAACGAGAAGATCATGTGAGGCAGCTAGTGAATGTAGTACTCGAATAGTTCTCAGTTGAGCCACGGGTGAGTAAGTATCAAAGAAATCTTCACCTTCCTTTTGGGTATAATCCATGTCCACGAGCCGTGCCTTGTACTTCTCAATAGTACCATCAGGCCTAAGCTTCTTCTTGAATACCCCTTTTCCCCCTATAGGTATAAACCCATAAGGACGATTAGTGATCTCCCAAGTTTCATTTGCCAAGATGGAACCCATCTCACTACGGACCGCTTCCTTCTAGTAGTCAGCATCTTCAGATGAATAGCTCTTTGAAATACAATTGGGGACTTTCATCTATGAGATACACAAGGAAATCATCACCAAAGGACTTTGTGGTCCTGTGTGTCTTGCTCCTTGTGTGAATTTCATTGTTCTCCTCCATAGGATTTTCAAAGTGTTCCATCAGAATGGTAGGTTCGGAAATTGTAACTAAATCCTGACTCGATGAACTAGGCATCTCTTGAGTTGATGAACTACCCATATCCTTCACGAGAAAGATATCTTCAAAGAAAGTTGCATAATTCGACTCCATGATTGTAACGACATGCATGGCAGATACATCAGATTTTATAATTAAGAATCCATAACCAATGTCATGAAAAGCATAGCCCAGGAAAACAAAATCCATAGTTTTTGGTCCAAGCTTGCACTTCTTTGGAATTGGCACATTGACTTTTGCCAAGCAGCGCCAAGTTTGTAGGTAAGAGAGTTTTAGCCTTTTCTTCTCCCATTCCTTGAATGGAGTTATATCTTTGTTCTTTGTGAGAACTCGGTTTAGGACATGACATGCAATCAATATCGCCTCCCCCTCCATGCCTTGGAGAAATACTCTCCACCATGATCAGACCTAAGCCTCTTGATCTTTCGATCAAGTTGGTTTTCCGTTTCAGCTTTATACGCTTGTCCTTTGCTATAAAAAGCATTGGGCCATGTTGTTGCACCTTATTACAATTGTCACTTGCTACTTGTTACGAAATACCTTTCTATCAAACTACACATTACTATTACTTTCAGTAGTTGCAGAGAATACCTTGTTGAAAATCGCTTATCATTTCCTTCTGCTCCTCGTTGTGTTCGACACTCTTACTTATTGAATGGACTACGATTGATCCCCTATACATGTGGGTCATCAGGTATAAAGATTATATACGACAATTAATTTTGAACTTAGTTGATTCTCCAGAAGATATAAAGTATATGGAATGGATGTCAAAACTAGTTTCCTAAATGGAAAGGGATGTATGAAAGATACAACCATAAGGTTTTGTAGATCCTCAGAATACCAGATGAGTGTGCAAAGCTTCGAAAGTTTTTATATTTTGAAGCAAGTATCAAGGAGTTGGAATCAACATTTAATGAAATAGTTAAAGAGTTTGACTTTGTTAAAATGCCGAAGAAAATAGTGAAGCTTAGTGGGAGCTCTATAGCATTTCTAATCTTATATGTAAATGACATACTGAAGTTTGGAAATAATATAAACTTTCTAAGCACATCAAAATTTTGAAGAATATGTTTCCAATAAAAGACAAAGCAAAGCAAATTATTGAACATAAAAATCTACAAAGATAGATCAAGGCGTCTGATTATGCTAAGCTAAATTGAATACATTGACAAGGTTTAAAATGGAGAATTTGTTTTCTCCCAGCGTCACATAACATGATGCTTAGAAGAAATCAATGTCCACAGACAGTTGATAAGCATGAACAGATGAGTGGATTATTGAATCCATCATGAATGTTATGATATGTATGAAGCCAAATGTTTTATGTGCTAAATGTTAGTAGCAGATACCAAAGGGGTCATGTATTGGCTCATGAGTTGACCGTTAATATAAGTACCTCAGAAAGGCAAAAAGATTTGTCTATAGAGGAGATGAATAAGGTCATGTAAAAGGCACAAACACCAGCTTCATGGATGATATAAATTATACTGGGCTATATTTTCAAGAATAGTTTTTAGGCATGAACAATATTATAGATTCTATAATGTCAAAGGAATATTAAAAGCATTTGATATTTCAAGATTGTCTGAATCAAGAAATGTATTGATATCATCGGAATGATCCTGAGCGTGATAAAACCAATATCACTATATTGTGAATATAGATAATCAAGTGGTATAATATCAAGCTTAAATTAAACCAATGACAATATGTTAATAAGAAGTGTCTTGACATGGTTGGTGTGGTCCCAAATGTAATGAAACCAATGACACTATATTATGGATAATAGTGCCATTGTTCAAAAGCAAAAGGAATCAAGATCAGACTTGACTAACAAAAATATTGCAAGGTTTTGAATGTGTCAAAACTAATGACGAAGGCTCTACCATATGTAAAGCATGAGCTAACATCAGATAAGCCATAGATGTTAAAATAGACTAGGCAACTAGATTATTGACTGTAGTGCAAGTGGGAGACTGTTGGAAATATGCTCTAGAGGAAATAATATTGTATTATTATATTTCCATTTTCATAATTAAGAGTTTCTGTTTCAAGCTATACCAGCTATGATCCTTGAATATGTGCTTCAGTGCAAAACTCATATGCATGTGTGAAATGATAAACGATAAAGAATAGATTCCTAGTCTTGCCTCTAAGACTGGCTCAAATGTTGGTGTTGATCATGTTTTCCGGATCTCAGGTATTGTTAAGTGTAACAATAGTCCTGAAACAACACCCAGAGTATGACGTTAGAAGAACTATCATATTGAATCGGCCCAATCTTGTATGTTATACTTTGAGATAATATTGTCTAAAATCAATTTTTATAACACTGAGTGTTAGCATGGGTTTTAGTTCCTCAGACTATCACAGTATCGCAGTCACTTCCTACCGTTCGGTGGACTTTGGGGTTTCTCAAACGTGATAAGTAATACAGTGATCATAACGACAACTTATGGGTTCATTAGAAAGTTTGACAAGGGACTAGATAGCTCGAGAGTGGGATTATCGCGTCTGACGATGGAGAGATATTCTTAGGGCCCTCTTAGTGTGACGACATCCATCATCATCTGGATAGACACATGTGACTACATCACGGGGATGTTGGAACACTTCAACAAGAAAGAAGAACAAAACCGGCAACAGGATCAACTGTATAGTGGGCATGTGTACGACTCTGGAGGATACCAATGCATCCCGGGTTTTCTAAAGTATCTCGAAGCAAATGGAACATCATATGCTAACCAAAGGTTCACTCGAATATCATTTGCGTGATCATAGGGATTGATATGGACGTCCACTGTTCTGCTATCTGTCATTGAATGAAGTGGTTTCGTTCATGTCTATGATTTATCAAACCTATGGGGTCACAAGCTTAAGGTAATCACTATCTATTGAGTGTTAGTAGGATGAGAGTATCGAGGATTTATTTGTGGAGTTGTTTCTTTAATATTCGGAATAGTTTCGAGATGAACCGGAAGCGTTTTGGGGTCACCGAAAGAGTTTTTAGTTTATCAGGCAATACCGAGTATTACCGATAAATAATATATAGGTGTAAAATGGTTCGAGTAATGTTAAATTATATATAATATGTTGTAGTAATTGTTAGAGGGATTTTATGTTTAATAGAATATCAAAGGGTCTTAAAAGGCCAAGTGGTGGTGGGAGAATTGGACCACCAAGGCCCAATAGGGGAGGTGCCCCCTCTTTCCTCCTAGGGAGGCCGAATTGCCATGGGGGAAGGACTCCTCCTTCCCCCCTTGGCTGGCGCAAGGGGAGGATATTCGCCCCCCCCCCCCCTTGTGGTGCCCCTCCTCCCGTCCAACCTATATATACTTGGGGTATTAGGCTCTTTTGAACACACAAGGTTTGGAGCCTCTTCTAGTTCGTCTAGTTCTAGTTGATCAATTAGAGCTTGACCTAGATCCTCTAATCCTTGTAATTAGAAGCCTAGTGTGGTTCTAATCTCCTCCCTCTAATTCTCTGGCGACAATTAACTCTAGAAGGCAAAGTGATGCCTGATCATGAAGACCGTACGCTCACAAATAAGTAGAGAGGTCGTGCTTTTGGTCTTCTGTTCGGGGGATTGTTCGAGGATGGTTTGGGGGATTGTCATCAACGGTTTGAGGGCCTTCAAGTATGATGTACACCGACTCGTCTACTTCCGCTGCACTTTGGAGTCTGTAAGGATCGTTGATCCAGAACCTATATTCATCTTCATATTGTTCATGGGTGTTCATAGGGTGATTTTTTTGGTTTTCTACTACGTCTCCCAACAAAATAGCTATTGGGCTGGCCCCGAAATAGACCAAATTCCAACACAAACAAGCACATAAATCTATTACTAGTATGATTTTTCTCTACTTTTCTACTGAAGAAAAAATACCATATATAGTACAGATGACCACAAAATATGGAAAAAAATATCAAACATAACTCAACATAATGAATACTGAATGCAAGCACAGGAAGGAGACAAAAAACAGATGATAGTTGAACTAATGTATGGATCTTTTGTAGTACGAACAAGCATAAAAGATGGACAACTAGCATAAAAGTTTCCTACCAGTATGATTTTTCCTCTAATTTTCAACTAAATAAAAAAGGTCATACATAGTACAAACTAGCACAGAAGATGGACATAGCATCAAATCAGATTTAACACATTGAGTACATAACGCAAGCCCAAGCATCAGACCAAAATAAAGATGATAGTTGAACTAACGTATAGATCTTACATTACTACAAACAAGCAGAGAAGATGAAGAAACTAGCACACAATCTTCATCCTAATATGAGTTTCCTCTACTTTTCCACTAAATCAAAAGGACATATATATTACAATCTAGCACAAAATATGAATAGAATGACCTTAGCTTTTTCATTGTCAGCGAGTGTCTTACTGGGATCCATGCTTCCAGAATGGGAATCACAAAGATTTCATGGACACGTTTACTTCAAATGAAAAAAATAAGGAAATGAACATAATTCACAGGCTATAAATAAAAATCTATGCGCGATGATAGAATCAATCAAATATCAAAGAACCCTACATCAGAACCCTCTCATGAACTACTCTGAAGAAGATAAAGAGAAAGAGAGAGAATAATATGAAAGAGAGAATAGAGGGGGAGATAATGAGAGGAGAAGAGAGGAAATGAAGCTCCAGTTGTGGTACGAGTGGGGAACACCCCTTGGACCCCTCCATTTACCAATGGGGTTAACCCTCACTCCCAATCCGAGACACAAACTCCTCTGTTTGAAAATGTGGGAAGAAATGAGGATGTGTTTGAGATACCCTTATCGTCCTTCTGAGTGAGGTTGAGGCATGAGGCACAGCAAAACAACAAGCTGAGGCGCAACGACCAACCATGGCAACCACGTGCGCCGCATGCTACACCACAACCACACGCCGATCATGGAGAGGCTCTGCGACGCTTGATCTATTGTATGGATATGGGGAAAGTGTTGAAAATATGCCCTAGAAGCAATAATAATTGTATTATTTATTTCCAAGTTTATAATTAAATGTTTATACTCTGTGCTATAACTGCTATGGTTCTTGAATATGTGATTCATATGAAAACTCATAAGCACGTGTAGAGTTATAAACGGTAAAAGTTGATTCTAAGTCTCTGTAGCGACCACGATCCCAATGGACCGAAGTCTCTGTGCTTAGTGTCATCCCTGGATAGGTATGCTGACACACACAATACTCGAGAAATTATAACAGAGTTCAATCACACACTTATTACATCGAGGTCATCATAAAGAGTATCTGTTACACAAATAAAATGGCTGAAGGCCATCTAAACTAAATAACTACGGAAGCTTCAAAGATAAATGAGTCCATCAACTCCAACGGCATAGCTGAGTGCATGACAACGACCTATCGCACCTTATTCTTCGTCTGAGAAGTCTACAACATGACACGTTGCAGCCGTGTAGGTCAGCACATGGAATATGCTGGCATAGTTACACTGTAAAGCAATGAATGCAAGGAACTATATCTACATGCATATTTGGCTGGTGGAGGCTCTAAGTTTAAAAGTTTTGCATAAAGCTAATTTTTTCCTACAACAAAGGAATACATTTTTACTACAAAGTTAAAGCAATATTTGAGAAGGTTCCTCCAACTCAAATCCCAACATTAACCATATATCATCGTTTAACCCGATTCATTAATTAAAGAGTGATGAGATCAACAATAAAATCCACTTCTAGATACTCAAGATGTCCATAACCGGGGACATGGCTAACCATGATTAGATTATACACTCTGTAGAGGTTGCGCAACTTTCCCCACAAGACTCGACCGCATCCATGATCTGAAGATGGAGACATAGTCTTTCTGAAGTATTGGCTCTCTACTCTGGGTAGACCAGTTCACCTACTTTCCCCTACATCTGCTAGTCCACCTCTTCAACAGCTCATACAACTTACTCAACTACGTCAGAGCCCATAATGGCTTGTGGCTGCACACGGAAGTTTCTAGGCATGAAATATCATAAGATCCCTTTGAGCCTGGGTGGCGAACCAAGGAAAAATCACACGGGTACTCCGGGATTTCCCAAACGGGCTAGCACTGGATTCTCCAGGTGCCCCAACCAATCCACCTAGGTGTGTATTAAAGTTTCCACCTTAATGTTATCCAAAATTATTAACTCTGACAACTTCCATGTGTATCACAATCCAATCCCCGTCTACGAGCATGGCTAAGCTATAATTGAGCATAACACATATTACCGGGGTGATCAAAGGTATTAGGTTCCTACCTCAAGTACTACAACCAAACCACATGTTCCCAATCATACTCATGCAAATATTTGAGGAGCAAAACTAATGCATAGTAAAAACTAGGTATAGAAGAGTATGATCAAAGTGTAACTTGCCTTGCTGACGATCAGAAAACTCGAGAGATTCATAGTAACAAGCTTCGCACTCCAAAAAATCTAGCATAGACAAATAGTAGCATACATAAGCAATCACTCCAGTGAAGAAGTAATGGCGGAAAAGCGCCGTGTTGGGGTGCACCCCGGCGAAACCTTCGCAGAGGTGCGCGAAAAGGGCCATGCACGCCACAACATTCGGGGTGAAATCCAAGAGGCGGAAGCCAAAGGTGTGCATGATGTCAGAAGAAATCAGAGAAGGGGGGGCAAAGCCCGCAGGAGAAATAGTCGACAAAGAAAGGGTACCGATTCGGGGCAGCCTCGGCGCAGTTGGTGGGGATGACATGCGTGGCAGGATGCCCCGACTCCTCTCCCCCCGTCTTCACCCCCCACAGGGGCTGGAAGGCCTCCCGGAGCTCGAACACATCGACTGTCGAGGAGAAGAAGGCGGACTGCGTCCGCTGCACCGCCAGCGCACTCTTCGGCGGCTCCGCCGCTCCGGCATCCTTGTCCACTCCCTTGCCCTTGGTGGACTTTGGCGCCATGGTGGCTGGGGAAGGGGAGCAAGAAATAGAGGATGGCGGCGAGCAAGAGCGAAGCTTGGGGAAGAAGAGGAAGGCGAACAGAGGCTTCCAAGATTGGGATTGCACAGAGGGTAAAAGGAACATTACGCTCATGGTTATCCCTTTTTATGGGGAAGGTGCGGGTCGCGCTGCCCATTTACTACGATGTGACGCATGCGTGCGGGAACCGCCTAACGCATGCCACCCACGTCACGCGCACCCTTCCACGTCGCGCGTTCAACGTGGGTCGTGGGAAGCGCAGCGCACGAAAAGTTTTACCGCGGTAAAAACCGCCCAGCCTATCTGCACATCGTTCTGGGCCTGGCCCAACAACGTGTCGCGCTTATGTGTGGACCAGGCCCGGGGGCTCCTGTCGGTGTACTAAAATAGGGGCGCTCTTTTGTACCCCTTATTTGTGCACGGGCAGTCAGAGCCGCGCCCATGGCCACACTTAAGCAAGGCGGAGACAGGAAATCAGAGCCACAAACACAGAAACAGCCAGCGCAACGCCAAAGATCGAGACCACAGAGAGCAGATGGACGAAGCAGGTTTCCCCGGTAAGACCCTTGCCGGGGCAGCCTCATCAGCCCCGGCAAGACTCTTGTCGGGGCGGCTCGCCCACACCAGCGGAGTGAGCCACCCTCGAACCCACGGTTTCCAACACCATCAACTACGTTGGGCCAGGGCTCGGAAAGCACCTCCATGGTGGCATGCAGATCTTTCTGAAGACAAAGGATATTCAAGATCACATGAGGATTGGAAGGCAACGTTCCTCGACAAGATTCTTGCCGAGGAAACCCACAAGACCCCCGGCAAGATCCTTGCCGGGGACGACAGCGCGCCATGGCAAGACCCTTGCCGGGCCACCCGGCAAGGCCCTTGCCAAGGGCATCAGTGGGGCCACTGCCAGGCTCGCACCAACCAAGTCTTCACCGCCGTTCACATGCAGCTGCCAGCCCAACCAGCTGGGCGGGCACCTGTGTGGCAACATGCAGCTTTCAGGCCAACTTAGCACACGCCTGCGTGGCGGCATGCAGATCTTCGTGAAGGCTCCACCACTGCGCCACCTCGGCTGCTTGCCTACCTACATGGCGCCGCATGCATCGCTGGCTAGGGCGCGTGTCGAAGTGAGGAGGAGCGGCGACGAACGGGACGGGCCTCGCTCCCGTCCCCGATAAAGCAAGAGGACACCTAAGCTACGCATTAAATGCGTCTTGTCCTGCAATACCTACAACAAGCTCATAGCACTGTAGGCCTTTCCGCCTCCTATGTGCCACTGTGGTAGCCCCTTTCAACTATAAAAGGAGGCCCATGGTGTACTGGAGGGGGATTCAACTCTTCTGAGCGACGCAGCCACCGTAGCTAGTTCGAGGGCTCAAGAACACTCAATACATCCACCAAAGCAGAACTAGGGTTTTACGCATTCCTCGCGGCCCGAACCTGGGTAAATTATCCTTGTGCTGATTACTAATCCTGCTCTTCTCACAACCCTGCGCCCCCGCAACGGCAGAAGGGATCCTCGTGATCCCATAGGTGTCGTTTCCCATCGACATTTGGATAAATGAGCTAAAAGTTAAGCTAGTTTTAAAATCAGGGGCTAAATCGCGATAAAAGTATTCGCGGATAGGTCCCTGGATGAAAATAAACAGAAAAAGAAAAATCTATCGGACGAACATCCGCTAACAGAGACCAATGAATCAAATTCGTTCGTTAAAAGATTCGAACGGGTGAACGATCATTATTTACTCAGTCTAAAAAATCGGTCTAATAAAAATAAACCGAGAAAACCTAAAACCCCATGGTGGTTCAGTTTATTATACCGGATCGGTGTCGACGGGCAACGGCGAGGCGGGGCGGCGGCTTCCGGTGAGGGCGCGGCTCCGGCGGCGGCGGCTTGGCGACGGTGGGGTAGCAGCGAGGCGGGGCGGCGGCAGCTCGCAGCAGCGGCGGCGACGGCGGCACGAGCGGCTCGGCGGCGACTGCTCGGGCGGCGGTAGTGGCGGCGCGGCTCGGCGGCGACTTAGTACGAGGGGAGAAGGGGCGGCTGGGCTCGGGCTTTAAAGGCCCCGGGGTCGGGGTCCCGACTTGGGCAAGGGGCGACGACAGTGGCTCCGTCCTGGACTCCCTGCCAGAGTCCTGCTAGGACACGTGCGGCGGCGAAGGCGGTTGGTAGCGAGGCCTTGGCCTGGCTCGGCTGGGACGGCCCAGTCAGCGCGCACTGACTTTTTTTTAAACCGTGCAGCGAAGAAAAATCCTAATAAAATAAAATAAAAATACCAAAAATTCCAGAAACAATTTTCACCATCCCTACCTAATATTTGGGATAAAGAGAACATTTTTGTGGACTAAATGCAATTTTTAAAAATGCATGTTTTTCTCTAATTCGAATTAAATGCAACTGAATAAAATTGCAAATAAAAATTCAAATAAACTAATTTGACTTCCAAATTTCTTTTCCAATATTTCTCCTCTGTTTTTGAAGAAGTCATTTTATCTTCTCTCATTTATTTTTATTGTTTTCAAATTATTGGAAAGAATTTGTTGAAAGCAAATTGATCCACTTTTCAGATTTGAATAAATTCAAAAAATGAAAATTTATGAAACCTCCAACACTCTCCTTGGGTCCTAGAGTTGCTTAAGATTTCTTGGATCACAACCAAAATGCAATAAAATATGAAATGCATATGAATGATCCATGTATAACATCCAAATTGGAAAATTTGGGATGTTACAAACCTACACCCCTTAAGATTAATCTTGACCTCGAGATTCGGGTTGGTCAGCCAAAAGGTGTGCGTGGTCCTAGCGGAGGTCTTCTTTTCGCTCCCAGGTAGCTTCCTCCTAGGTATGGTGGCTCCATTGAACTTTGCAAAAATTGATGACTTTGTTGCGATTAATCTCGACTGGAAAACTCGAGAATCTTGACTGGCTTCTCTTCATAGGTCAGATCACTTTCCAACTGTATCGCTTCCAGTGGCACTGTATCTCTCAGAGGAATGTCAGCCATCTCTCCGTGGCACTCCCTCAACTAGGAAACATGAAACACATCATGAACTCCTGACAATCCTTCAGGCAACTCCAACTTGTAGGCAACTTCTCCCATGCATTCCCAAACTCTGTAGGGTCCCACAAATCATGGTGGCTAGCTTTCACTTGACTCCAAAACGCTTAACTCCTCGAAGTGGGGACACACGAAGATATGATCTATCTCCTACTTTGTAGGCTACCTCCTTACGTTTAGTATCTGCATAGCTCTTCTGCCTGGACTGGGCTATCTTGAGTCGGTCCCGAATCAACTTAACCTTCTCCTCAGAATCTCTGATTAAGTCTTGTCCGAACAACTGTCTATCTCCAACTTCATCCCATGATAACGGTGTCCTGCACCTCCTTCCGTAGAAAGCTTCGAAAGGGGCCATTTTCAAACTGGCTTGATAACTGTTGTTATAGGAGAAATCTGCATACAGCAAATTATCATCCCAACTAGATCCATAATCTAGCGCACAAGCTCTCAACATGTCCTCCAGAATTTGATTGACTCTCTTGGTTTGTCCATCTGTCTGTGGATGAAAGGTTGTACTGAACTCTAGCCTGGTACCCAAATTTCATGCAACCGATTCCAAACTTTAAAGTAAATTGTGTTCCTCTGTCTGATACAATGGTCCTCGGAACTCCATGCAGACATACGATCCTGGTCATGTATATCTTTACCAATTTAGCACTCGTATAAGTTGTCTTCACAGGGATGAAATGGGCTAACTTCGTCAAGCGATCAACTACAACCCAGATAGAGTCATAGCCTAAACGGGTCCTGGGTAATCTAGTGATAAAATCCATTCCAAGTTTATCCCACTTCCATTCGGGTATTGGCAAAGGCTGAAGTAACCCTGCTGGTTTATGATGCTTTGCCTTAACTCTTTGACATACATCGCATACTGCTACATACTCTGCAATATCCTTCTTCATTCCTATACACCAGAAACTTTCCTTCAAATCCACATACATCTTGGTGTTGCCTCGGTGAATCGGATAAGGCGAGTCATGAGCCTCTTGAAGAATCAACTTCCTGATCTCAGGGTCATTAGGCACATAGATACGATCCTCAAACCATAAGGTGGCGTGCTCATCCTCATGAAATCCTTTAACCTTTCCTTTACTCATCCTTTCCTTTATTTCTGCAATCTCCTTGTCCATCTTCTGGGCTTCTCTGATCTTTCCCAACAAAGTGAACTGAATCTCCAATGCTGCAACATAACCTCTCGGAACTATCTCCAAGCGAAGTTCTCGGAGATCATCTGCTAACTCCTGGGGTAATCCTCCGGTTATGAGCATGTTAACATAACTCTTGCGGCTCAACGCATCTGCTATGACATTGGCCTTTCCTGGATGATAATGCAACTCATGTCATAATCCTTTATGAGCTCCAACCATCTCCTTTGCCTGAGGTTCAACTCTTTCTGCGTGAAGATGTACTTCAAACTCTTATGATCCGTGTAAACATCACAACGGTTACCGATGAGAAAATGTCTCCATGTCTTGAGCGCATGCACTACGGTTGCTAACTCCAAATCATGCGTAGCATAATTCAACTCATGAGGTCAAAGATGTCGTGAGGCATATGAAACAACTCTTCCGTCTTGCATAAGCACACCTCCAAGTCCTCGACGTGAAGCATAGCAATGCACTTCGAAATCCTTGCGCATGTCTGGGAGAATCAGCACTAGGCCTGTAACCGAAAGTTTCTTTAATTCCTGAAAACTGGCCTCACAATCCTCAGTCCAATTAAACTTGGTGTCCTTCTTCAATAACTCCGTCATGGGCTTCGCTATCTTGGAAAAGTTCTCCATGAATCTCCGGTAATAACCTGCGAGTCCAAGAAAACTTCTGATCTCTCCCACTGAGGTGGGTGCCAACCATTTAGTGACAGATGCAACCTTGGTAGGGTCTACTGGTATTCCTTCTCCGGATATAACATGTTCGAGAAATCCAACTTCCTTCAACCAAAACTCACATTTGCTGAACTTGGCATACAACTGATGTTCCCTGAGCTTCTCAAGAACCAGATGCAAATGTTCCTTATGGTCTTCTTCATTCTTTGAGTAGACCAATATGTCATCAATGAAAACCACAATGAACTTATCCAAGAACTCCATGAACACCTTGTTCATCATATTCATGAAATAGGCAGGGGCATTAGTAAAAAAAACGACATAATTGTATACTCATATAGCCCATACCTCATAGTAAAAGCTATCTTAGGTATATCCTCCTCTTGGAACTTCAATATGTGATAACCTGATCGAATATCCATTTTGGAGAAAACCTTGGCTCCCTATAACTGGTCAAACAAATCATTGATCATTGGCAGAGGGTATTTGTTCTTGATTTTCACCTCATTCAGCGCACGATAATCAACAACCATCCTCAAAGATCCATCCTTCTTCTCCACTAGAAGCATTAGAGCTCCCCAAGGTGATGAGCTTGGTCAAATGTAACCTTTCTCTAGTAACTCCTTAATCTGCTTCTTAATTTCCTCCAGATTATTTGCGGGCATCCGATACCGTCTCTTGGATATTGGTTCGGTGCCTGGCAATAGCTCAATCAAAAACACAATATCTCGATCTGGTGGCATGCCTGGTAACTCCTCCGGAAATAAACGGGATAATCCTTCACCACTGGTACTTCCTCTTGAGCAACTTCCGATAAGGAATTCACCTGTGTCCTCCTCGGCGCATGCCTAGACACATACTTGATCCTCTTTCCTTCTGGGGTGGCGAGAAGAATTGATTTACTGGCGCAATCAACATTTCCCTTCAAACTTGGATAGCCAATCCATGCCTAGTATCACATCCAATCCTTGTGACTCCAGGACAATAAGGTCTGCGGGGAAAACAGAATAGAATAAGGTCTAAGAGAGATTTAACTACCCATATGCATATGAGCCAAATATAATCAATTCACTTCATTCAATATCAACCAAGGTTCACACAAATGATCTAAACTATGATTACAAATTGATCGAAGCTAACTACTTGGAAGAATGCTACTAGTAACATGGTGGTCGTCTAGAAATTTTGATCGGTGGAATACTCCATAATATCTGCTCCAGCTTCGTCTACATAGTCGTCAGCACTGTCATCATTTGCATCACTATCCGTGTTGGTGTCGTCCAAGATGATGTAGTCCTCCGAACGGATCTCCACTTCAGGTTCTCACCTCTGGTTCTCCATGGGTATTCCTAGCTTCCTCTTCAGGTCTTCATGCTTCTCTAGTAGTACAGCAATTTCTTCCTCATATCCATCACGTGTAGACTTGAGTTCCTCTTCTAGCTCCATATTCCTTTTCATCAGCTTCTTGGTCTTCTTCATGATAGAGCACATCTCGTTTTCATATCGACGAATGTGTTGAACCATCTCTTGAATGTAAGCTGCGATTGATCCATCCTTCCTAGTGCGAATCATCTCCCATTCTTCGTCTCAGCCTCCACATATCTGATAGATGGTGTCTTCAAGCTCCTTGTGATACACCTCACAAATGTGTCCAAAAGTGATGTGGGCTGCCATGCTCTTTCCCAAGTTCCAACTTGGTGCATCCAAGGTAAAATCAATGGGCTCCATTGTTGGCGCAAACGTTCTCCCAGGTACACGAACTTTGGTACTCCAACGCTCCTCTTCCGGTAGAGTTGCAGACAAAATTCTAGTGAAGCTTGGTAGTCCGATGTTCAGGTACTTAGTGACTTCCTTCAAGTGTCATCCGAAAGGGGTGTCATCATCCGGCTGAGTGAACTTGTTCCTGGGGTCCGCCATCTATAGAGTAGAAATAGAGGAGAATTAGAAATGAGTGAAGAAGACTATCATGTGGTTTTTCCTAGTGGTCGCATCCTACAGTCAGCGTCTGCTCTGATACCATCTTCTAGCGACCACGATCCCAATGGACCGAAGTCTCTATGCTTAAGTGTCATCCCTGGATCGGTATGCTGACACACACAGTACTCGAGGAGCTATAACAAAGTTCAATCACACACTTATTACATCGAGGTCCTCATAAAGAGTATCTGTTACACAAATAAAATGGTTGAACGCCATCTAAACTAAATAACTGCGGAAGCTTCGAAGATAAATGAGTCCATCAACTCCAACGGCACAACTAGCTGCAAGACAATGACCTATCGCACCTTATTCGTCGTCTTAGAAGTCTGCAACATGAGACGTTGCAGCCGTGTAGGTCAGCACATGGAATGTGCTGGCATAGTTACACTGTAAAGGAATGAATGCAAGGAACTATATCTACATGCATATTTGGCTCATGGAGGCTCTAAGTTTAAAAGTTTTGCATAAAGCTAATTTTTTCCTAGAAAAAAGGAATAAATATTATTTACTACAAATTTAAACCAATATTTGAGAAGGTTCCTCCAACTCAGATCCCAACATTAACCATATATCGTCATTTAACCGATTCATTAATTAAAGAGTGATAAGATCAACAATAACATCCACTTCTAGATACTCAAGATGTCCATAGCCGGGGACATCGCTAACCATGATTAGTTTATACACTCTATAGGGGTTGCGCACTTTTCCCCACAAGACTCGACCGCATCCACGATCGGAAGATCAAGTCATAGTCTTTCTGAAGCATTAACTCTCGACTCTGGGTAGACCGGTACACCTACTTTCCCCTACATCTACTAGTCCACCTCTTCAAGAGCTCATACAACTTACTCAACTACGCCAGAGCCCGTAATGGCTTGTGGCTGCACACGGAAGTTTCTAGGCATGAAATGTCATAAGATCCCTTTGAGCCTGGGTGGCGAACCGAGGAAAAATCACACGGGTACTTTAGGATTTCCCTAACGGGCTAGCACTAGATTCTCCAGGTGCCCCAACCAATCCACTCAGATGTGTATTAAAGTTGCCACCTTAGTGTTATCCAAAATTATTAACTCTCAGAACTTCCATGTGTATCACGATCCAATCCTCGTCTACGAGCATGGCTAAGCAATAATTGAGCATAACGTATATTCTTGGGGTAATCAAAGGTATTAGGTTCCTACCTTAAGTACTACAACCAAACCGCATGTTCCCAATCCTACTCATGCAAATATTTGAGGAGCAAAACTATTGCATAGTAAAACTAGGTATACAAGAGTATGGTCAAAGTGTAACTTGCCTTGCTGACGATCAAAGAACTCTAGAGATTCATAGTAACAAACTTCGCACTCCAGAAAATCTAGCGTAGGCAAATAGTAGCATACATAAGCAATCAATCAAACGATGCAAAGAGAAATCGAGAAAAGATCCAAATAAAACTCGAAACAAGCAACCAACTAAACTAAACAGAAAATGAAACCCAACATCATTATTTTTGATGTGTATTAGATCTTAACAATAGGTCCATGTGATTAGCTACGAGCTGCAAAAAGAATCAACTCAAACGGAGCTACGAAACTCAAGATACAAACGAAACAAGATAGAATAATAATCTGAACTAAACTCAAATTTTAAATTTTCAAAATCATGTTCAAGTTGGTTTACTGGAAAGAGGGGAGTGAAGCAAAGAATTAGGCGTTGGTTTCACCTAATTTGGATAAACGAGCTAAAAGTGACGATAGTTTGAAAATCAGGGGCTAAATCGCGATAAAAGTATTCGCGGACAAGCCCCTGGATGAAAATAAACAGAAAAAGAAAAATTTCGGACAAACGTCTGCTAACAGAGACTAACAAACGAAATTAGTTCGTTAACAGATTCTAACGAGTGAACGATCGTTATTTACTCGGTCTAAAAAAATTGGTCTAATAAAAATAAACAGAGAAAACCTAAAAAAATCTGGGTGGTTCGGTTTATTATACTGTATCGGTGTCGGCGGGCAACGGCGAGGCGGGGCGGCGGCTTCCAGCGAGGGGGCGACTCGGGCGACGGTGGCTTGGCGATGGCGGGGCAGCAGCGAGGTGGGGCGGCGGCAGGTCGCAACAGCAGCGGTGGCGGCGGCGGCGCGGCTCGACGGCGGCACGAGCGGCGTGACGGCGGCGTGAGCGGCTCGGCAGCGCCAACTCGAACGGCGATAGTGGCAGCACGGCTCGGCGGTGACTTAGGACGAGGGGAGAAGGGGCAGCGGGGCTCGTGCTTTAAAGGCCCCGGGGTCGGGGTCCCGACTTGGGCAAGGGGTGACGGCGGCGGCTCCGTCCCGGACTCCCTGCCGGATTCCGGCTCGGACACGCGCGGCGGCGAAGGCGGTTGCCGGCTAGGCCTTGGCCTGGCTCGGTTGGGCCGGCCCAGTCAGTGTGTGCTGACTTTTTTTTAAACTGCGCCGTGTAGAAAAATCCTAATAAAATAAAATAAAAATCCTAAAAACTCCAGAAACAATTTTCACCATCCCTACCTAATATTTGGGATAAAGTGAAAAAAATTCTGGACTAAATGCAATTTTTAAAAATGCATGTTTTTCTCTAATTCGAATAAAATGCAACCGAACAAAATGCAAATAAAAATTCAAATAAACTAATTATTCCAAGTTTCTTTTCCAATATTTCTCCTCTGTTTTTGAAGAAGTAATTTTATCTTCTCTCATTTACTTTTATTGTTTTGAAATTATTGGAAAGAATTTGTTGAAATAAAATTGATTCACTTTTCAGATTTGAATAAATTCAAAAATGAAAATTTATGAAACCTCCAACTCTCTCCTTGGGTCCTTGAGTTGCTTAAGATTTCTTGGATCACAACCAAAATGCAATAAAATATGAAATGCATATGAATGATCTACGTATAACATCCAAATTGGAAAATTTGGGATGTTACAGTCTCACATCTAGGGCTCAAGTGTTGCATGTTATAACATTTTATCATAGGCATAAGTTAAGTGTAATAAGGATCCAATAACTTTGAGAGTATGATGTTAGAAGAACGATCATATTGAATTGGCCCAACTTATTTGTTATGATTAGAGATGGCAATGTCGAAGTCTATAGTCTATGACACGGAGAGTTGACATATGCTCAGCTCCTTAGACCATGAGAGTATCGAGTCGCTTCATATCGGACGATGCACGTTGGTGTTGTTCTAATGTTGTCTATAACAGCGTAATCGTAGCGGCAACTTAGTTTCATTGGAAAGTATGACAAGGGGCAAGGTAGCTCAAGAGTGGGATTTGCTCCTCCAACTACGGAGAGATATTCTTTGGGCCCTCCAGGTATGATGGCATCCATCATCGTCTGGCCTGACATGGGTTAATTGTGCACATGGATGCCGAAACATGATAGCGAGAAATAAGAGCAAAACTGGTTACGATTGAGGAGACCTATAGAGTGAGCATGAGGACGAATCAAGTGGATACTGATATATCTCACCTCGGGTTTTGTAAAGTACCGTGAAGCAAAACAAATAGCATATGATAACCAAAGGTTCACTCGAATATCATTCATGTGAGTATAGGGGTCAACATGGATGTGCATGGTTTCATTGTTGATCACTGAAGAAAAGGAAGTATTGTCCATGTCTATTTCACCAAATCTATAGTGTCACATGCTTAAGGGGATTATGTTCTATCGAGTTCTATTGGAGTTGTAAATATGAGGAATATTACCAAAATTTTTTGGGAAATAAAAGAAATAGTTTGAGAGAAAATGGAAGTGTTTCGGGGTTACCAGAAGGGTTTTGAGGAATGCCGGGAAATGATATACAGGCAAAAAATATTTTTGAGGACCTAATATAAATAAGAGAGGGCTCTGATATTTATTTGGGAGTCCCTAAGATTTATTTAGGGGCTATGGGATAATATAAATTGGTAATTGCCTATTAGGGAGAGTTATTGGCCTAGAAGGCCCAATAAGGAGGAGGCACCTCTATAGCTTGTTGGACAAGCTAAGGGGGGCAAACGGTTTGGAGAAGGACTCCTCCTCACTGGTGGTGGGCCAAGGGGCGAGACTCCCCTTCCCCAAGTCGGCTACCCCCTCCCTCCACCTATATGAAAGCAGCGCCCGCTTTGAACATACAAGTTTCTCCCGTGGTCTCAGGCGCCACTCTCTCTCTCTCTCTCTCTCTCTCTCTCTCTCTAGTTCTAGTTCTAGTTTAAGATCTAGACGATGAAGCGCTGCCTGATTGTGAAGCCCGTGACCGTGCAATCTGTAGAGAGGTCGGGCTTTCTGTCATCGATTCAAGGGACCGGTCGTGATTGGTTGGAGGGTCTTCATCCATGATCTATGCCAACGCTTCTCCCACTGCAACTGAAAGTTGGTCAAGAACTGATCTAACCATGTTTGCATCTTCATAGTGATTTGGGACCTTGATTCGTAGGATATTTTTGTTTTGTTTTCTACTATGTTTCCCACGACGCAGGAACAGAGCCATAGTTCGATACATAGTAAATGGAAGCGTGGAGGGGGTTCTGAAAATTAAACCACCATGAGTAAGTCAAAACTACAAGTGATTTCAATTGTACAACTGATACACCCATTTTGCATCACTATTTATTATCATAATTTACTCTTATCAATGATATTTTGCACATCATTGCTCAATTCTAACGCCTTTCTCCCTTCAATTTGCATGCACAAAGAGGGAAATTCTCAAGAAATTACCGAACAAATTGAAATCAGGGTTAAAATTGGACAAAAGAAAAAGTATTTTTCTAAAGCTCTAGAAACCGAGAAATTTACTTATTTTTTTGGAATGTATGGAGAAATAGGTTAGAATATGGGCCTTCTGGAGCCCACAAGGCCTCCACGCGGCAGAACCACGCGACCCTGGCGCGTGGGGATGGAGCGTGGGCACCTAGCGCCACCTTCTGACGTCCCTTTGCTACCAATTCACTTCTGACCTAAAATAGGCGGGGGACTTTTTCGGAATTTTGCGCCGCCATTGTGAGACACAACAGAGGCGGAACACCTTTGCCTTCCAGCAGGTTGATTCTACCATAGACCCATCAGTCTAGGAGAGGGAATTTAAAGCCTCTTCATCACCAACACTTGGATCACCATCTTCATCACCATATTCGTAAGCATTGTCATCTCCATCAACCCCTTTCATCCCATCTCTTTGATCTATGAACTTCCTTTTGAGATCCTTTGCTGAGAGTAGTTTCAGGTGTTAATTATTCCCTGTAGCTGACACTTATAACTTTTATTAGTGAAATATTATTTTCAAAGTGTTAATCATATATTCATGTCCACTGACCATGATCTATATAATGTGTTGTGACTAGTTCTTTACATTATTAACGACATGGTATAAATCTTGTTACAAGTAATCATCTGAAGTTGAATCTAGTTCAATGTTTTGATATTGGGTTGTGCTATAATCCTCTAGTGGTGTTGTGCGAATGTAGACTATCACTTCACCTTTACGGACCTAGAGAAGAGCATTGTGTGATTAGTTCGTTTATGGTTGGGTGGACAGAGCGACAGATATTACCATACCCTAAGTTTATGAAAGGTTGCAAGAGAGGTTATGAAACCTTAGAGTTCTCTGTTATGGTTAGATTGTTAAATTACTTTGTTGTATTTATGTATGCTTGCATAGAGGTATAATCATAAGTAGGTTGGTTATTCAAGTAAGAACATCACCTTATCACGGGCTTCACTGCACAACATATTATCAAAACAATGGATGGTAACTTGATACGTCTTCAATGTATCTATAATTTTTGAATATTCCTAGCTATTAAAGTATCATTCTTGGATGTTTTATACCCATTTACTAGCAACTTTATATCATTTTTTGGGACTAACCTATTGACATAGTGCCTAGTGCCAGTTGATGTTTTTTGCTTGTTTTTTAATTCACGGAAATCAATACCAAATAGAGTCCAAATGCCACGAAACTTTTTGGAGATTTTTTTCTGCCCAGAAGACACACACGAGGCCGAATATGTGCATCAGAGGGGCCCCGTGGGGCCCACTAGGCACCAGCCCCCCCCCCCAGGCGCACCCTGGTGGGTAGTGGGGCCCATAGGCACCCCCTCCACCGCCTCTCAGCTCTATAAATACTCTAATATTTCAGAAACCCTAGGAGAGTTGACAAAACACAATTCCAGCCGTCGCAACTTCCAGAACCACGAGATCCAATCTAGAGGCCTTCTTCGGCACTCTGCCGGAGGGGTGAACGATCACGAAGGGGTTCCTCATCAACACCCTTGCCCCTTCGATGATGCGTGAGTAGTTTACCACAGACCTACAGGTCCGTCGACAGTAGCTAGATGGCTTCTTCTCTCTTTTTCATCTTCAATACAGTGTTCTCCTCGATGTTCTTGGAGATCCATTTGATGTAATGACTTTTTGTGGTGTGTTTGTTGGGATCCGATGAATTGCGAGTTTATGATCAGATCTATCTATGAATATTATTTGAGTCTTTATTGAACTCTCTTATGCATGATTGTTATAGCCTCGTATTTCTTCTCCGAAACTTTGGTTTGGTTTGGCCAACTAGATTGATTTTTCTTGCCATGGGAAGAGGTGCTTTGTGATGGGTTGGATCTTGTGGTGCTCAATCTCAGTGGCAGAAGGAGACATGACACACATGTATCGTTGCCATTAAGGATAAAAATATGGGGTCTATTCCTACATGAATAGATCTTGTCTACATCATGTCATCGTTCTTATTGCATTACTCCATTTTTTCATGAACTTAATACACTAGATGCATGTTGGATAGCAGTCGATGTGTGGAGTAATTGTAGTAGATGCAGGAAGGAGTCGGTCTACTAATCTTGGACGTGATGCCTATATACATGATCATTGCCTTGGATATCGTCATAATTATTTTCTCTTCTATCACTTGCCCAACAGTAATTTCTTTACCCATGGTATGCTATTTTCTCGAGATAAGTCTCAAGTGAAATCTACGGCCCCCGGGTCGATTTCCAATCATATTGTTTTCAGAGCAATTATTCTAAAAACTCAAAAATACCTTGCTGCATTTTTTCTTTACTTATTTTATTTTGTGTTTTTGCTAGATCTATTTATCCAATCTCATACAATTTAATCTATCTTAATACCGAGGAGAGATTGACAACCCCTCTGACGTATTGGGTTGCAAGTTTTTGTGGTTTGTGTGCAGGTGTTGTTTACATAGTGTTGCTAGGTTCTCCTACAGCATTGATAACATTGGTTTCACAACACAGAGAAATACTTACCGTTGCTATGCTGCATCATCCTCTCCTCTTCGGGGAATTACCAACGCAAATACAAGCAATCAGGAAAAATTTCTGGCGCCATTGCCAGGGAGACATCATCAACATCTATAAAGTACCTACGGATAAACTCTCATCTCCTTGCAATTACTTTATTTACCATTTGCCTCCCGTTTTCAGCTCCTCCACTTCTAATTTTTTTTACAAAAATCACAAAAATATTTTCTGTTTGCCTTTTTGTTCATTTGCTATCTTTGCTAGTGTGCCATGATCCTTATATTTGCTTGCATCTTCCCATGCTAAAAATCTGTTGATATGGATCCTCATCCACTTGCTAATCTTTCAAAAGATCCAATTATGTGAACCAATTGCTAGTGAGTTGAGTGCACCTGATTATCTCTATGAAGTTTTGCTTGAAAATCATGAATGAGAAAATTGTCATGAAGTGTTGAAAGAAGACATTTATAAATTGATTCATGATAGCTCCTTCAATGAAAAGCACGATTCCAATGATGTTACTATAAATTCAATTAAATCTACTTGTGTTAATGATATGCAAAACCCCAAGCTTGGGGATGCTAATTTTTTTATGTCTAGTACTTATTGCAATGATCATGATTGGGTGATAATGATTCTTATGATCTTGAAAATTTATTTAAGGCTCATGACGGATATGTTTTCAATACTATTGTAACTGGGTTTGGAAGAGTGTCAACTCTAGGTAAAAATAACCCCACATATTTTGAGAGTGCTCAATCTTATGAAATTATTGATAAAAGTGGGTTTAGAGAGGCCATGACTTTAGTTGATGTTAATCCCACTATTTTGGAAGATTTTAAAACTTTTACACATGTGGATCATGAAGAGAAAATCTTATATGATAGCTATATTGTTCAATTTGATTATGATCGTACATTTAACTATTACGAGAGAGGGAAATATGGTTGTAGAAATTTTCATGTTACTAAATTACCTCTCTTCATGTTGAGATTGTCAGTGTTTTATTATTCTTCCTTGCATATGCTAGAAATTGCTTGTCTTGATAATTTGTTCGATTATAAAATGCCTATGCATAGGAAGTATGTTAGACTTAAATGTGTTTTTCACATGCTACATGATGCTCTCTTTGTGTTTCAATTATTATCGCTGTGTGAGCATCATTGAAATCCCAAGCCTATCTTAATGGCTAATAGTTATGCATTAAAGTTTTGTTTCTTTTTTGTTATTTAATAAATACACAATTATGCTACTGTTTTGATTGTGTTTTCATGCTTTAATTAGTTTTTGTGCCAAGTAAAGCCTTTAGGATCATGTTGGGTGATAGTTGATTTAATCCTGTTCAAAAACAGAAACTTTTGTGCCCATTTCTAGAATTTTAGAAATTCACAGAAACGTGCTTTTGCTTAGAATTTTTTACACATGATTTATATACAAACTTCCCACGTTTTCCTAATTGTTCAGAATTTTTGGAGTTACAGAAGTATGGTCCATGTCCAGAACTCCAGATTACCACAAACTGTTCTATTTTTGACAGATTATGTTTTTGTTGCATTGTGTGCTTATTTTGACGAATCTATGGATTGTATCGTGGGGTATAAGCCATGGTAATGTTACAATATAGTAGGTATAATGCAACTATAAAATATGAATGGGTTTGCAACAGTACTTAAAGTGGTAATTTTCTTTATTATACTAATGGATCTCATGAAGGTTTTGTTAAGTTTTGTGTGATTGAAGTTTTCAAGTTTTGGGTGAGATCACGATGGATGAAGGAATTAGGAGTGAAAAGAGCCTAAGCTTGGGGATGCCCATGGCACCCCAAGGCAATATTCAAGGAGAACCAAGCAACTAAACTTGGGGATGCCCACGAAGGCATCCCCTCTTTCTTCTAACGACCATCTGTAATTTTAATTGGAGCTATATTTTTTGTATGTCACATATCATGAGTTTTGCTTGGAGCGTCTTGAATTATATGAGTCTTTTCATGTTTTGCTTTTTATTTTGTCGCAATCATCCTTGCTGAACACACCTATTTGAGAGAGCCATAATGATGCCATGATTTGTTAGAATTGCTCTATGTGCTTCACTTAATTTTTTTGAGCTATGGAATTGCTCTAGTGCTTCACTTATATCTTTTTTAGCATGGTGGTTGCTTAATTTTGAAGAAAATCCTCTCATGCTTCACTTATATTATTTTGAGACATGAAATTTTTGTAGAAACTTTTATTCTCTTGTCTTCACTTCAATTTGTTTGAGAGCTTGTTTAAGCAATGGTAATATATGAAACTAGTCCCAAAGTGATAGATATCAAGATGGATAAGAAAAACTATCATGAAGATCATTGGATATTAAAACTTGATTCCTTGCAATAGTTTTGGGATATGGAGATAGTAATATGTGAGTCATGTTGGTGAGTAATTATGCTTTAGTAAGAATATTGGTGTTAAGGTTTGTGATTCCCTATGCAAGCACAGAAGTCAATAGTTATGCAATTAACTTACATCCTACTTGTGGTGCATTATTCGGGTTAGTTATGTTTAATGCTCGTTTTCGTTTCTTGGTTGGTTGCTTCTCAATCTATTTGCTAGCCTCCATTTGTAATAAACGGGAATAATGCTTGTGCATAAAAAATATCCTAAAACCAAGTTGTGCCAAATGAGTCCACCATACCTACCTATATGCGGTATTTCCATGTCGTTCCAAGTAAGTTTGTATGTGACAACTCTAATTTTCAAAATTATTTCCTTTTTGTGTGCCCATACCGCTCATGAAGCGGCAGGGGGTGGCCAATAATTTTCCATGCTAGATGTGTTATTCTCAAGAAGAGTGTTTATTCACTTGTCATTGCACGAGAGTGTGGTCAGTAATAGGGATGCCCAGTCCTGAATTGAAAAACATATTTACTTTATGTTGTCAACAATAAATTCCTTAGAAAGTGTTGGTATGGAAGGCACCCGTGGATACGGCTAGCCATGGATTGTGAAAGAATGGTGGGAAAAGGAATAAACTTTATTTATGTTTGGGAACCGCCTATGATGTATCTAGCATGGAAGGTACTCGGAATTCTCGATCGTTTTCGTTGACGGGAAAAGCATGCCTCTCAAAACAATTTTATCTCTTAATTTAAGCTTTGAGCTCTAGCACCTCTATAAATCTCTACTTCCCTCTGCGAAGGGCCTATCTATTTACTTTTCTGCAATTTTTATTTTCATTGAGTCTCCATATTCTCTTATAAAGCACCAACTAGGAGCACTATTGTCATACTTGAGCATTGGATGTAGCTAATATTTCTGTGTGTTTCATGAATGGATCAACGATTGAGCATAATGGGCTAGGGATAGCTTTCTTTAGTGTTGATATTTTTAAATACATGGTTTATTGTTGATATGCTTGAGTATTGAGGTCTTCATGTCAAATTATAGACTGTTTCTTTGAATCATCTAAAGTCCAAATGTCCATGCTACAAAAGAACAGAATATGTGATAAATATCATGCGTAGCATTCCACATCAAAAATTCTTGATTGTTCCATGCTATTAAAGTATCATTCTTGGATGTTTTATACTCATTTACTAGCAACTTTATATCATTTTTTGGGACTAAGCTATTGACATAGTGCCTAGCGCCAGTTGCTGTTGTTTGTTTGTTTTTTACTACGTAGAAAATCAATACCAAAGGGAGTCCAAATGCCAAGAAACTTTTTGGAGAATTTTTTTCTGCCCAGAAGACACACAGGAGGCCCAAGATGTGCACCAGAGAGGCCCTATGGGGCACACTAGGCACCAGGGCGCGCCAGGGCCCCCAGGCGCACCCCGGTGCGTAGTGGGGCCCACATGCACCCCCTCCACCGCCTCTCAGCTCTATAAATACTCTAATATTCTAAAAACCCTAGGGGAGTCGATGAATCACAATTCCAGCCGCTGCAAGTTCCAGAACCAGAGATCCAATCTAGAGGCCTTCTTCGACACTCTGCCGGAGGGGTCAATGGTTACGGAGGGGTCCTTCATCAACACCCTTGCCCCTCCGATGATGCATGCGTAGTTTACCACAAAAATACGGGTTTGTAGGCAGTAGCTAGATGGCCTCTTCTCTCTTTTTGATCTTCAATACAATGTTCTCCTCGATGTTCTTGGAGATCCATTTGATGTAATGACTTTTTGCGGTGTGTTTGTTGTGATCCGATGAATTGCGAGTTTATGATCAAATCTATCTATGCATATTATTTGAGTCTTTATTGAACTCTCTTATGCATGATTGTTATAGCCTCGTATTTCTTCTCCGAAACTTTGGTTTGGTTTGGCCAACTAGATTGATTTTTCTTGCCATGGGAAGAGATGCTTTGTGATGGGTTCGATCTTGCGGTGCTCAATCTCAGTGACAGAAGGAGACATGACACGCATGTATCAATGCCATTAAGGATAAAAGGATGGGGTCTATTCCTACATGAATAGATCTTGTCTACATCATGACATCGTTCTTATTGCATTACTCTATTTTTCCAAGAACTTAATACACTAGATGCATGCTGGATAGCGCTCGATGTGTGGAGTAATAGTAGTAGATGCAGGCAGGAGTCGGTCTACTAATCTTGGGCATGATGCCTATATACATGATCATTGCCTTGGATATCGTCATAATTATTTGCTCTTCTATCAATTGCCCAACAGTAATTTGGTTACCCACCGTATGCTATTTTCCTGAGAGAAGCCTCTAGTGATATCTATGGCCCCCGGGTTTATTTCCTATCATATTGTATTTAGATCTATTATTCCAAAACTCAAAAATACCTTGCTGCACTTTTTCTTTACTTATTTTATTTTGTGTTTGTGCTAGATCTATTTATCCAATTTCATACAATTTAATCTATCTCAATACCGAGGAGGGATTGACAACCCCTCTTACGCGTTGGGTTGCAAGTTTTTGTGGTTTGTGTGAAGGTGTTATTTACATAGTGTTGCTTGGTTTTCCTACTGGATTGATAACCTTGATTTCATAACTGAGGGAAATACTTACCGATGATGTGCTACATCATCCTCTCCTCTTCGAGGAATTACCAACGCAGAAACAAGCAATCGTAACTCAATGAATCTTGATCAAAGTAACTAGGTTAATACTGAATTGAAGCTCAAGCCCGTAACTCAATGAATCTTGTTGTTGTGAATGTTTCCTATCATACTAATCCTTGGTGCACTGGTTATTCAAATTTTATTGTTTCTAAGTGTATGTATATCCCTCCTAAATTCACTTATTAACAAAAGAGAAGATTCCTCTAGGATTTGAGAACATATTTTTTGAGATGATCCATATCTATATAAAAAAGTAGTAGATGGTATTATTAGATGTTGTATTCCAAAACATGAGCAGGAATAAATATTAAGGAAGTGTCACTCCAGTCCTTATGGATGACATCATGCTAGAGACAGAACTCTACACAAGGTATTGCAATTTTGTTGTTATTGGCCTAATCTTTTTAAGGCTGGTCGTAAGCTTATTCTCTCTTGTGATGAATGTCAAAGAATTGGTAATGTTGATAGACGCTAGGAAATGTCAATGAATTATTCTCTTGTCATTTAACCTTTTGATGTCTGGCATTTTGATTATATGGGTCCTTTTTCAACCTCAAATGACTATAGACATATGTTACTTGCTGCCGATTATTGTGGGTAGAAGCTACATGTAATACAACTACCTTGCCTTAGCACAATTAAGGAATGATCCACTTGGTGCACCGTTGCAACTCTTGTTACTATTTACTTTCTTGCAATTACTCTTGCTTTCAAACAATCATAAAACACTCTTTGTAGCTTTTATAGTGATCGTTGCTAGTTTCCGCAAACCAATTACTTTTGCTCCCTGTTGGGTTCGAAACTCTTACTTATCAAAAAGGCTATGATAGAGCACCTATACTTGTGGGATATCAACAATAGCCTCCAAGAACCAGTACAAGCAGTTACAATTTGCAACCACCATGAGAACAAAAATAACCACGGGCACTGATTTATTGCAAACAACTTTGATCAGCTTGGTCACATCTGCTCTCGTGGCATGCTGCTAATGCCCATTTTTATACTAGTGATTGCGCCCTCGACGAGGTCTGTTTACCCA